>NT_177649.1:20014-123626 GCF_000188095.3 Bombus impatiens
AAAAAAAAAAAAAAAAAAATTTTTTTTTATAGTATGAAAGGAGAGACGTTTAGCACTCCCCTAGACAAGAATGGAACACGTATATAAGGTAAGGCACTTTCGGCGGCACTTACCAAATTTAAGGAACGGACAGAGAGGGAGAGAGAAGAAGCTCTTACCATAGTAAGGTAACACGGCGGAGGGTGATGGCGGTCAGGCGGCCCAGGGCTGCTCTACCGTTGCCCCCCTTAGGTCACGACTAGCAGGGAGGATGGGGCACTAGGGGCAATGGCCTCCCCTAGCGTCAGATTAATCAGTTAGGGAACTTATAGGATCGGCTCATTATCAATGAGGACGCAGGAAGGGCACCGACAGTAATTCGCAGGAGCCCCCCCCCGGGCATTCCTGTCACACGCGTAGGCAGGACATCGTGGAGTTTTAGTCGGTAAGAGTCCGACACTGCTCTGCTGCTGCCGCTGCGACGGAGTGTCCATGAGGATTTCTCCACGTACAAAAAAAAAAAAAGATTATCATTTTCTATTTACGATGTTGCAAAGCTATTGTAACCCTCAACTAATTTATAATTTTATATATTTGATTTATAAATCTTATAAATTTATATGCAATATATTTATGATACTTGAATAATGTCTCTCATATAAATATCACAATACTTTAGAAAACCATATAAAATGGATATTGAAATAAATGAAAAATAATAAAACAAAATTGGATGTTTCTCGAGGTATGTATACCTTTTTTCTGATTATCGCATTTCTATAATCTACATACCTATACAAATATCTGCAGATTTACATATATACTATACAGGGTGGTTGGTAACTGGTGGTACAAGCGGAAAGAGGGTGATTCTACGCGAAAAAAGCAGTCGAAAATATAGAATAAACATTTTTCGTTTGAGGCTTTGTTTTCGAGGAAATCGACTTTGAATTTTCGCTCGGTACGCGTGCGGTACGTTATAACGGATCTCACTGTAGATCGTTGTCTCGATGGAAATGAAAAAAAAAAAATTTTTATTCTATATTTTCGACTTCTTTTTTCGCGTAGAATCACCTCCTTTCCGCTTTTACCACCAGTTACCACCCATCCTGTATATGGCAATAAATTACCTATGACAATTGTACTACAATAGCTCACTTAGATACAAAAAAGTTAAACAGAAAAATAGTATTTCTCGAGAAACGTTCTTTTCTCATTTGATATATTGCAAGTTACAAAGAAAAATACATTTTTAAAGAAATTTTAATTTTCAAGAAAAGTCAACACAGAATTTTTATTATTTTCCATTTAATTACTTTTAGATAAATTTGTATTTTTTTAAGGCTTTTGTACTTCGAATAAATGCAAGGAATTCAATGAATACTTTTCGTGCAAAATAAAAATAGGTGAAATTTTGTCAGCAAAAAAGCTAGTTATCGTTTTTGGATAAAAGCAGTGCTGCAAAATTACAAAATAACATTGAAAATTAAATTTTCATACAAAAATATAAGTTTGTAAATATTTTTGCGTTATTGATAGAATTTGACATTGAATTAAGCTACAAATATAATCTTTTCCCCATATTTGTTTTTGTTCCATAAATATTTTGAGAAACTATTTTTAACTGTATATCTCTATTTTTATCGCTGTATATCTATTTAAATATGCGTTTAATAAGATAATGCATAAATGTAGTTACTTTCAATATTGCAATGTGATGAAGAAACCCGCTATTCGGAAGGAGGGCGTTCAAAATCATTTTTTTAAGCTTTATCACTTTTTATTGTAAATAAAAAATCGCTGTTTTCAAAATTATTTTATTCTATATGAAAAACGTAATTTGTTTAGTATTTTAGTAGCTTGTCGTAAATATGACAACTGTATAAACGAAAACGAGATACGCCAGTATTTCAAACAGGTGCTCAATTACAAGATTGCAAAATATCTACATATTTATTTATGCACGGGATAATGTTGATGAAGAGAAAACAGAAATCACTAAACGAAACAAGTTGTACAAGGTCGAAAGAAATCGATAGTCATTCTTTGGAAGATATGCTTACAGAATTCCTAAAACTCAAGGAAAGCTGCTTTTAACGATTCTTAGAATAATCTACCATAAGGAAAGAAAAACAACAAACCGTTCACGATACGATTCTCAAATATATACGAATTTATCGCATTTTGTTGTGTCATTTTTTAAAACTTTCATTCTATTCGTTTTTTCTATACATTTATTAATTTATGTATAACTGCTTACATATAATTTATGTAAAACTAATTAAAACTATTAATTTATGTAAAACTAATATTTATTATATCCAACAATCGAGTGTGAACTATGATGTGTGTATAAATTATACGGATATCTAATGTTTATATTACATAAATACCTAATTTTCATGAAATGTTTATAAAAATTTTAAAAAATTTATATCAAATGTTAATTAGATATAACTCTTTAAAATAAGAATTTAAATTAAATATATATTTTAGGTTGAATATAACAAATGAAATGAACTAACTGACGGTACCTAGCAGAATAAAAATATGATATATCCTCTAACTGGTCCATCTACCATTCAGGCACATTTGTTCATTTTAATCTTAGTATACAATACGTATATGCATTACTATTCTCAAATATTAGGTTACCTATTTGTTACATTTATTGTGAAAACTGTAATAAATGTCTCTTTATTAAGTATTTTATATTAAATGTATAATACGAATAAGATAACAACTAAACCTAACCCCATCTAACATTAGGTGGTAATGACAAAATCCGCAATCACTTAGTTGCCAGCCCAATAAAATAACTAGAAAATAAGGACAGTAAAAAGCATTCAATTTCTACTAAAACACGTGTCTTAACACTACTTGTAACCGATAAAGTAGTATATATTCTGTAACGATATTTTATTAAAATTCACCACAATTCATCTCGATACTTCGCGAAATTACTAAGATTAAATTACAATAATCTACAATACATACTTATCGACCTAAACTATAAAATTATTCGTATTAACAATAAAAAAGTATTTGTATTAGATATTACCAATTAAAGATAGTTGCTAATATTTAATACAAATACTTTTAAGAAATAGTTATGTTTGGCAGAGTATGTGCTATTATTGAAAGCGCTAAGAAATTTTTCACATGAAATTTGTTTAACTCGATAGAAGAAATTTAACGAAATATTTAATAATTATTATAAACCTAAATATTCTATTAAAATTCGTCTATAAAATCAAATAACTCTCCTGTGAAAAATTTGTGTCCGTAGATTTAGCGAGAGAAGCGATAAAGTATTAAGTAAGCGATAAAGTAAAGTAAAGATTTAAATGGAACATATATATATATATATATATATATATATATATATATATATATATTTGCATATTTTCAACAAGCTAATACGTCTAATGTATTTGAACCGCACATTATAGACGTAATATATTACAAATTACAAAGACGTGCCTTAATGCGAAACAAAAATGTTAAGTAGCAGCTTAGTCACGATTTGATAGTTTAATAGTGGACATTCAGATAACTACCTGAAACCAGTATTCATTATACCTCTATTGTGCCTTAACAGTAGTTCAACATCGTACAAAGCAACGTTATTTGGAACATTCATTTTCTTATAGTACCTGCTCACTTTCCTTTCCTCTTTGCTGCATTATCTGCCCTACTAGTATTTATGACCTATCTTCTTTTATTTCATTGTTATCCTTCTCCTATTTATAGTCTCTTTCACTGATTTTTTTAGATTTTCTCATTCTTGTACTAAATACTTCTTTCTTCTCTTTCAATATTTTGACGTTTGTTGAAATTTTATACCTGTTTATGACTTCTAAGTTAAATTATACTTTCTCTTCTTCTATCCTTTTGCCTTCTAATCTTATTACTATGATTAATGGTTAGTAATCAAATTCTACTCTATTTCCTAACTAAAACTCTAATTCTGTCAGTTGTGTCCTGTTGTGACTGTCATCACTTCATTGATCACTGATGTTCCCCACTTCTCCATTATACAAGTTTCCTTCTTCTCCTATTCGTGCTTTAAAATCTCTCTCTCTCTCTCTCTCCCCCCACCCACCCAGTATCAACAATTCCTCCTCTGTCTATACTTTTTTTGTTATCCTCTTTTCTGTTATCCTCCTCCAATCTCTCTATTGCTATACATCGTCCAGACAATCCATATTTATTCCTCTACGTTTATTTTTCTTCCTGCTAGTCTATTTTGTTATTCTAACCTAACCCCACTCTCCTTTAACTCCTACCATAGCTCCACTGCTTGCAGTTCCCTTCCTTTTCTCCCTTTTTATATAATAAATTGGATAAGTTATCGTCCGTTGGTTTGTTTAATAAAGAGATGAGTGATGAATTCGTAATTAAAATGAATATATGTACAAGTACAGAGATAGTGTATGTCGGTTGTAATCGTCGCTCGCTCGAAATTTGTGTATCAATGACTCGCTATCCAACGGTATATGACTCGCCTTAATGGTTGTCCTAGAGAGCAATCTAAACAAAATTCGTCTATTTGTATCGACTAGTGTTATTATAAGAAGTACAAATGTAACTCCGGTTGACGATTACAAATGACGACGATAATATTTTGTCGGGAGTTCGTTTGCCTTTGAACCTAGCAAACCAAAACAACGTTGGTATTCCAAGGCACAATACCATGAGGCAAAGAAGATCCAGCGGAACCAGTCAGAAATGTAAGTACACGTGAACGGAAAACATGCAAGATAAGATATTGCAAAAACAATAAGACTAGCAAAATCTGAAAAATGTGAACAATGTGCTATCCAGAAGTCTATAATTTGAAACAAAAAAAAAAAAAAAAAAAAAGCGGCGGAAAAGAATAAAATGTACGTTATTTATTTCTAAATAGAAGAAACTATATTCTTTCATTATCAAATTGGTTATTATCTTCGTTCTATATTAAGCAATATGAGTTGTTTCAAAGAACGATCATTTGACCGGTCACGATTAAATATCGATTAATTTTTATATTTAAACAAAAAAATCTAACAGATGTATCAATTATTAATTTTTTCCTCTGCCTTCTCCTCTACCTGCTCCCTTCCATTTTCTATAATATTTCTTCCATTTTTCTGCACGACTCCTCCCCTTCTTTGTCCATTTATTCTATATGGATTTTATCCTCCGGGTCAAATTACTTATTTCATTCTTTACCTCCTTTGTAACTTTTCTCTTCCTTGTATGATCTCTGTCCTAAAACTTACCATTCTGTTTACTGTTATCTACACTGTTCCCCCTTTCGCCTCTTCGTCTCTCTGAGACAATTTCTTTAATATCCCTCTTTCTCTTTCTTTCTCGCTCCTCTGTTTGCTTGAAGTCTTCCTCTGCATCTCCTTCAATTGCGGCTTTCCATATTTCAATCAGTTTTCTATCGTTAGAACTCTTTTTATCTTTGCTCGCCTCCAACGAAGATCTGTCCCTTTCCTTCTTCTCAAATTTTGCTCTATCTCTGATTTTGTCTTCTGTTATTCATTCATTACTTTACTGATATTACACCTTATATTGTTAACGTCTGTCCCTATATTTCTTTACCTTTAACTCGTCCATTTTTTACATTTAACCTTGACTCTTTATGTAAGTGTAATCATCTTACTTTTCTATTTTACTTCATCTTACTTATCTATTATTTGATTATCAACAGACTTAAGGTCTCGATACTTTTAAATATTATCTACTAGAATTTACTGTGATTCTCTAATTTTGAATATTTGATAATTGTGTTATTACTTACTTAACAAACATTTACAATTCAGAAATAAAATACCATATGATACAATGCTAAAAAAATAATTCAAAATAAATAATTTTCAACAAAAAAATAATTTAGATATCTTTTATTTAGAAATATTGCACTAATATTGAATGTGAAATCAACTTTTGAAAAGAATCTCATGATCAGAATTTCACCCTAAATATCCTTGGTAATAAGATAAGGTAAGGTAATAAGTAATAAGATAACTCACAATTATAATTCTGCTCGCGTATCTATAACATTGTTAGACAATCTCTAATCTCATGACCTAAATCACAAAACTTAATATCATGTAAAGATATTTAAATAGACTGAATAAATCTGAAATAGACTGAAATAAATAACACAGTAGAACCTCGTTTACCCAATAGGTCTTTTTGATAATAAGTTAAATAACAAGTTCGTCGTAGGAAAATAAAATTATTTGCTGGGTTATAGATTACTCGTTTTAATTTTAATTTTTAATATTGTAATTATACAAGCTTGTTTTCTAATAATTATTGTTTGTGTAAATTAGAATACTATGCCAAAACTAATACTTTTTTAATATTTAATTTTACAAATATTAATTAAACTTATTAAAATGTTTATGTCGTTAAATTATTACGATGTTTTCAACGAATGCAATATTTTGAAACAGAAAGTAAAGTTTCAATCGGAAACGAAATATAAAATTTTTAATATTTTGTACATAAATTAATATTAGTAGTAGCAGATCTCTAGTGTTTTAAGACGATTTATCTCTAATATAACAGGTACTTTGTTTCAATGTGAAACTCTTTAGACTTAGTACGTGCTGAAAATAATACTGCGATGTAGTAGTGTGATATTGCACGCTCTTCGATTATATTATTTAAACTATTGAATTGGCAACTAAATGATTCCGGATTTTGTCATTAGGTGGTATTGCAGGTGGAATAATTTATTTCTCAAGTAAAATTTTGTAATTTATTTGCAAACAAGTTTATTTTCAAATAAATTGAACTGTTGCTTTATTTGGAATAATTATTTGATCTTTTTCCTTATACTTAATCCTCATGCATTATATTTTATATCAGAGTTTATAAATAAATAGATAAGTTTATTTTCTTATTCGTTCTACAAAATATGAAGAAAAAATTGAATAAACTAAACAAAAGATTAACACAAGCTACTCATATAAGTTACTAGATTCGTAAGCGACTTTAGAACGACCACGAGATACAAAGCTGTCGTCCAGTATTACATCTTAACCAAACTTTGATAATTCTGACTATATGTGCAACAAACATGGCGTGGTTGAAATCGATGCGTCTTATTTGTCCGTGCCAAGTATCAATTTACTGGCAACGTTCGAAACATCGATGGCTCGATATTTATAACAAGGTACATTCAAGTTGCATGCCAACATTTTTCGGGCCGAAAAGATTTTGAAATACGTCTCGAACATTAAATTATCCAAATTTTAACACTTTACTCAAGTTTTATGTATAAAAGTGTATTTCAATTAGAGAATTACGGATGAATCAAACTGCACTTATTATTTATACTTTATAGCCATCAAAGCTACATATAATAATATATTATAACCGACAATAAAGCTGGCGTTTGTAATTGCCGAACTTGACAGAAATAGTTTGTTACCTGATAAATTTTTCAATTTTTGAATTACAAATCAGATTAAAAAGGGTTTAAACCAATGGAAATACTTCCTATGTTAATACAATCAATGATATTTAAACAGTAGAAGTATGTAGTAGTACATATAATAAATAATAATATATATCACATATTTCTATGTTCTCTTAATAGGTAATTTAACGTTGTAGTCTGATAATTGTATAAAGTGATAAATATTGCTTATAATTATTAATTCATTGTTAATTTATATGCTTCGGTAAAATGTACATATTGTTATTATAAATGGATTAAAGCGACTGAATATTTACGTATAAACTATTTTTAATATCCATACATTGTTTTCAGTTCATCAGTTTCAGTAATTTATGCGTACAAAATTTAATGTCTATATACGTATGTATACTTCATTTTATTCTCACTGTTATATTTTATATACCATAACTATAGCTCTATTCATCTATTTACGGGGTACGTCATTTTCACACAAATCTCCAGAGGATACGCGAAACATTAAAGAGAGAGAAAATCACAGTATTTTAAAATATATACATTTTAAAATAAATTTGAAATAAAAATATAAAATTGTTTCATACCCGCTTATATAAAGTACTTCACTGGACATTTACATTCTCTTTATTGTTTATTATTTTAAACAGCTTTAGCTCTAATTAACCTTAATTTCATCACAACCTTTTGCGGATTTTCCAGCTTTATAAAAATAGAAGAAGTTAAGAAATCTAAAGAAAAATTATTTTTTGTGTACTCTAAAAAAAATTAATTTATCGAATTATCTTTCATAAAATCAAATTTCGTTGTACTTAAAAAATGTTTGATAATTCACAAAACCAAAAGTGTCAAAAGTGTTAAATTAATAATTTAGTAGTAATTAAAAATGTATAGCTTCGGGTCGAGCTAAGACGCAATACACAGAAATATTCCTACATGTATAATCCAATAATAATTTACTCGAATTGAAATAATAATAATGGATATATTAAGTATAACCTAACAATAATAATTAGTCTAACAATAATAATTACATAGGTACATATCTACGCAGTACTGACAATTATGTTATTATATCTGATAAAAATGTCTCTAATCATATTAAACTCCTACTTTAAAATATTTATTAAAGAAATTATTTCAATTGGAAGAAATAACTATATATTGTAATATATTAATTATAAGCTTCCTCAAAAAAACGTAACATTAAATTAAATTAAATACCACAGTACTTTACAAACTTTACAGTTTATTCACACCCTGATATAACGCGACTGGATCTGAATAGTTATCAATGACAACACTACAAAGGTTTGTCGCCACGAGCCTGAGTTAACGCATCTATGTCCGAGCAAACGATGCCAAAGTACGCGTGACATTGAACAACGTAGAACCAACGTCAAACGATATACGTAAGTATACGCGTGATAAACGCAAAACAAATAAATCTAACTGTAGTATATATATTAAATGGTCGATATTCACGGTTAAGTTACGTTCAAAAGATCATTAATCGGCGTTAGTGAAACGGTCGATGAATAGACTTACCCTAGAGATACGAAGGGGTTGATGCAGGTCATGCCCACCATGCATACGAAATCCCCACGGAGAGCCTCCAACAAGGGTGACTTCTCTTGCACTCATCCCGCCTCTCTTATCACTCTCCAACAACCACTCACTCGCGTTTCAATCCGAACGCGAGACGCAGCTACGCTGTTTGCTGATACAGACGCCACGCCGTCTCGTTTTACTCGTCTCGAGTTGACCAACGGGGTCGTAGTTCGCGCTCCGCGGCGCAAAATCGTCGATCGCGCGTAAATTCGTCTTGTCAACGCTCACATTTCTCGAATAACGCCTCGCAAAATTTGCCTGCCATCATTTATTATCAACGTTTACTCGAATGGTAGTCAGTACTCCTTAATCAGCGACATTACCGACCATGCATCATCTTTCAACGAACGAACGACGAAAAGGTTACGGACGAAAAGTAGTTCATGGACGACGAATCATACAAATTATTAGTGTTATTGATAAAACAAAAAATAAATTTAAAACGATTCACGATGTTCTCGGTTATCAAATTACGAACACGAATATATAGTCACTGATGACAATAAAATTGGAACGAACCGAGACACGAACTACACTCGTCGATGGTTCGCGGAATACTGACGTGACGGCGCATTCCCCTTCCCTATAATCGCCGACGCGCCACCCTCACTTGCCATCCTATGAAACTCAAGCCACCCGGCGAACACGCGTGCCCTCTCCTACAGCTACAATCAACATTTCTTAACTTACGATTCGGATGAACCACTTGTAGCTAATATTATACATATAGAGTAGACGCATTACCATTCGGTCGTATTATTTAAAGGTCACAAGAGAAAAACTTGATAAATATATTTTCAGCAATATTTTTAATTATAATAAAATCTTATTTAAAAATCGGATGAACATCTTAGATATAAAGGTATACGTCTTTTAAACAAGGACATATTTTATGAACCGAAGATATAACTATAAAAAGGTAATACTTTAATATTATAACAAGTACAAGCTCGAAATAAGCAACATAGAATCGAGATCGACTGGTTGCTTATTAGGGATCATATATGCTACTCGGCTTGACTTTGTTTTCGAACGCAATAAGGAAAAACACGCGAAACGAGCGACAGGTTGGAGATAACGGTGAAACAAAAAGCGATTGGCCGAGGAGCATATAACACTCCAGAATCGCTAACGCTAGAGAGAGAAGACATTATACATATTCTATTCGTCTTCTACTAAACGATGTTATTGTTCATTCGATCACAAAAATTGATTGCTTCTGGCTTTCGCAGACCTCTTACTCGTGTTTGGAACTCTCACTTTGTCGACGAGTTGTATAAGAAATAAAGAAGAGGGGATAGTGAACTGCTTATTTCGAGTCAGAAACTAGTAGCTTATTATTTATTATACGAGCCACTACTGTAATACATAACTTTAAAATTACAAAAAAGATAGAAAAACGCGTTTAGCTTTAAGATCAAATAGCAGACATTTTTGGTAAGAACTTTGGGATTGTTTGACAATGAGTACTGAACTTTAAAACTACGTGTAACAAATGAAAGACATTACTTATCGCGTTCTTCTCCTATACTCTTCATTTATCATTATTTTTGGAATATACTTGCAATTGGAAAAGTAATTATTATATCGTTCTTGAAAATCAATTAAATTCGTACCTCTAAATTGACAATTACAAAATCAATGCTACAGGTTTCTAAACAACCATCAGTAAAAGACTATGTAAACTGATATAATCTTCCATCTTCATCCTTTTAATTAAAATTTGGCACTTTGTTTAACAATTTATAATCGCCAAGTATATTTTGTAAAATTTGTAAAACGATCTTATACAATAATAATTATATAATAAATCTTTCAATCCTTTGTCATCAGCTTGTAGGATCAACTTATATTATAAATTATTAAACGATATTATTTTACTTATAAGTATCCTTAAGATTAATTCGCACTTGAACAATACTTGGATATTAAACTGTTTACTTTCGCTTTAACATTAACGCTAAAACATAACATTTAACTAAAACAAAATAAAATGGTCGACTGTTGATTTTTGAGATATATGAAGGTTCTGCTAATAATAATACATTTGTATTGGAATAAAATAAAAAGTCATATAAAAAAGGAACGATATTAATTCAATATATTTTATAGAATGTCAAAAAACTATGTTTATCCTTTCATTATTTACAATGCAGTACTAGTGAAAAAATATAATTCTGATTGAAAACAATTATCAATGAAAATCTTTTTCTTGTAATACTAATTTCCGACATATTTCACTTTGTTTGTGAAATAAATTTAGGTATATTATAGGTAAATAATATTTTTTAAAATGTTAAAAAAGAGCTTTTTTAACATATTTCACAAAATTATGAAATAGACGAATATAATCAACAATTATGACAAAAGCATAAATTCAAGTATATATCAAATATATATTTATTGTGACTGCACAGTGGCAGACAAAAGTTTAAGACAATTATTCCCGGACAATTATACCGGATTACAAACATCTTATACGCATATTGTTCTTCTATTCGGTTTGTCTCTTTCGAATAACATAGCTGTCTGTTTGACCTCCGTAACCTCAGACGGTCAGTTAAATATAAACAATGTAGGAGTTGCAACAGTTAGTTACCGCTTAGCACTCGTAAACAGTGGACATTAGTTTAAGACAGTCTGTGTAAAACGTAAATATGAGTAAATGAGTAAATGTCAGAATCATTGTTTAGTGCACCTTTTATTGCTTAAAATTCATTTAGGTAGAAATAGACTATGGGTAAATGAAAAAATTTCGTTGAAAAAAGTTGAAAGGGAAGAAATCGTAAGGCTGCGAAATCAAAGCAAAACCTTCGCTGAAATAGCAAATATAGCGAACAGGTCAAAAACGGCTTTTAAGCACGCTTGGTATAAATTCTTAAAGGCAGGCATGTATCGCGATCAACCGAAAAATGGAAGACTACGAAAACGCAACGCCGAAAATGGATGGCCGGATTCATCGATTGAGCGAAAAGGATCGTTTTCGTAGTGCAATTAATATTGCTGCGGAGATAAATTATAAAAACGATACACAAATTAATGCTAGAACTGCTAGGAGAAGATTAGAAGGCTTTAACTTAAGGGGATGAAAACCCCGAAAGAAACCACTGCTGAGTTGTAGGAATCGAAAAAGACGACTTGCATTTGCTAAAGCTCATAAGCATTGGACAAGTGAAGATTGGCAAAAGGTGTTGTTTTCAGACGAATCGAAATTCAATCGCGTCTCTTCTGACGGGATACGGTATGTTAGACGTCGAATTGACGAAAGTTTGAAAACACAGTGCGTTTTAAAAATTCTTAAACATGATGGTGGGAACGTTGTGGGGTGGGCGTGTCTTTCTTGAGGCGATCCTGGTCCGATATGTCGTATCGATGGAATTGTGGCGGCACTCGATCACGGAACTTTCCAACGGCTTCGCGACACAAAGCGCTATACCTTCAAAGCGTATATCCCTACGGTTCTTTCGTCGAATATTCCGAAGAATGCATACGCGGCAACCGTCGCGGACATCTAATAAACGCGTGTGTAGTGGGGATATAGAGGAGCAACAAAGAAAAGAATCCGTTTGGTTTCGAACAAAAGATTCAGTCTGCCCCCAGCTGCGAAGTACGAAAGCGTCATAGCGAAGCAAACACAATTCGAGATACGTGATTATTAACTCTTAATTAAGTTAATAATTAGTCGTTAATTGTTAATCGTAAATTGTTGACTGTTGAGTGTTAATAGTTTAATAAACCTTTTTGTTGAACATTAGGAGTATTTCTTGTGGGCACCTTCACCAACAATCGCCTAAGAATTATGGACCGTTTTCAATACATGGACATACTCAAGAACACAATGTTTGTTGAAGAAAATATTAGGTTTGTATGATCACTGGTTGCTACATGCAAAGTTGGTGCAACTTCTAACGACGTTCTTTTGCTTTTTGGCGTCCGCCACGCGTTAATTATCTGAATGTATCCAGTGTGTTCATATGGCTGTACATGGTGGTAAAATACAGAATACAAAAACCGAATCTGTGTGAATCAATTAAATATCAAACTCCAAGACCTATTTAATAACAATGTTGCCTTTTGCACGCAATAATATGCGTGATGATTTTATTTTTCAAAATGACAATGATCCGAAGCACACGGCTCGGGTTGTGAAACAGTGTTTTGGAGAAGAAAATATTACCGTGTTGCCGTGGTCGTCGCAATCACCAGACATTAATTCAATCGAGAATTGTGGAGCATCATAAAAAAGACAGTACAAGGTTATAAACCGAGAAATTTAAATGAACTTTACAATTGAAACAGCTTGTAGTAATATTACGGTAGATCAATGTAAAAAATTAATAGATGCTATGCCAGCAAGATGTACCGAAGTGATAAGAAATAACGGATATTGGAAAAAATATTGAATTTAAACAAAAATTGTTTATATTTTCTTACCAAAAATTAATATTTTTTGTGTAGTCTTAAACTTCTGACCGACGAAATATACAGATATCGCTGTCTTTTTATAACTTGGCTACTGAGCAAAATATCAAAATGGAATTTTTTTTGTAAGTATACAAACAAATGTCTAATTAGTCAAAAGTAGAACACTGTATTTATATTTTTTATGGAAAGTAAATCAATTATCTATTTCTCCATTTCCTCTTAATCTTTTGTTCGTTACTGTATGTTAGGACAGTCCTTTTTTCTACTTTTCGTTTTGAAGCTTTTTAGATTTCTCCTACCATCCCTTAAATTCCACTTTGTAAAAAAATGATACAAGTTAAGTCAAATAAGTCCTAAAGTTCCTCAGTTTTCGACCCTTTGCACTCGACGGCCTTTTCCGTCGGGTGTAGCAGTAACTCGAGGTAAATTTGCGCGTATGTGACGAGTGTCTTGGTTAGGTAGGTGGTTAAGTGGCCTTTCGTTCTTTTGCTTTTTTAAAGAATATATGAATTAATTCAACAAATTCCCAAATCCGTTCTTTTTGAGCTTCTAAATTTACAAAACTATAATACTTCTGCCACGATCGTCAAATCTGAACCAACGTCGGAGACGTTACTAATAGAACCATGGTTTTGGAAGAATTTGAGCATAAATATTTCATCTTCGTTTTAATGCGTAACATTTCACACTTCGTAACAAACAATATAAAGAGCTTAAGAGTCTATTTACGAACCAATATTGCGCTCTCATCGATTGGAGAGGTCAAAATTTAACAAAATTTAACAGGAACTATCGCCTCTCATTCTTCTCTCGAGTTGCCACACGGAACGCCGTGGTGACGGAAAATAGTCTCTCGAGTGCAAAGGGTTAATCTGGAATGCGATGCAACTGCAAAAAAGCTACTTTAAATTTTGTAAAACAAAAAATTGCTTATTAGTTAAGAAAATATTAAAATATTTATTGTTTATAAATTAAATAACAAACAAGTATAAAGAATTTGATAGAACAAACATAGAAGTTAATTAAATAACAGAGATTAATACATCGAATTTTTTGTTGCTCTATCTTTCTAAGACTATAATAAGATTTAAGTATGCTGTTTAATTTGATTTTATCAGAGAGCTAAGAAATAAAACATTTATAAAAACGTACTAATTGAAATGAACTATTCTAAATAATTTTCAGGAACCTTTTATCCTTTAACAAATTCAACAAAAAGTAGCTGTGAATTGCAGTAACAGACATTATATAGTAAACATTTATATGTAAAAGTTCATAGAATACATTTTACTGCTATCACATAAAGCATATAATTATCAACAATTATCTATAAGTATAATTTTTTATAATATACGTAATAAGAATAAAATTTTTGGTCCATAGGATTTTGTTTCTTTAACTTACAACAAAGGAATAAAGAGGCGTATGACAAAACATAAATTTAACACGTTGATGCCGGCGTGCGCCATCGGTGGGTCACACGTATCTGTCCCGTGAGACGACGTGCACTACCGATGGGTCGCTCGAGTTTGTTTGTTTTGTGTATCGCGATGGGTCGCACATTTACATATTTCACAAAATTATTGATAGTACAAAATAGGTTTGTATTATTTTATTTCAACATTATAACACATCTGTGATTTTTGGAAGTAGCTAGCATACATACTGGCCTTTTGTCAGTCCATTTTAAAAATTTAACGTAACCTAACACTATTTTCGTCGTGTATGTTCCTTACCGTCGTTCCTGCCTTACCGTCGTTCTCCGACGAACACGCATAACTATTTTTTTTTCTATACGGAATTGAAAAATTTGTTGATTCGCGCTATGAACGTTTCTTATAGAAAAATCAAAAAGAGTACAAAATTAGAGTCCCGTCAGCTTTACTTAACATTTATAGATATATGCAAATTGATATTGCCAAACTACTTGTATATCAATGTATTGGTCGAAGTACATGGAATTCATCGAACCCAACAAGAATCGCATAGTTTTTGTAATTTTCCTATAAATTGAGGCCAAAGTTGAAAAATTGTCAGTCTAATCCGACGCTACGCCGCCCCACAAAGCAGACGGTGCATTCGGGCGCCGCCTCACAGAGAAAACCATAAATATCGGCGCCGGCGTCAACGTGTTAATTCTACAACATGTTATGAATGTAACTCAAGAAGCATCAATTTGAAGGCTTAGCATAATTATTAAATTGCGGATGTTTATGTAAATTGAAATTTTTAAAAACACAGACACAGAACTGGAACCTTACACATAATTCATTCTTGCATCTATAACCGCCATTTGCATGATGGCCCTACTTTAAACGGCCATTCGAAGGCATCAAGCGGCGTTCAACTGGCGACTGGTCCCCATCACCGTGCGCGGTCGGTCGTAGGTGTAGTAAATGACATCCGAATTCTTCATGGAGTTTATCGAAAATTTATTGTTCAAAACGATTGCTAGACAATGTTAGTTCGCAAACATCGCATCTTACATTCTTTATAACAGAGAAAAAAGTAAAAATTATTTATTTAAAAAAAAGTTATTTAGACTAAAATGGAAATTAAATCGTATCATTTCTCGTGGAATTCTTTAAAATGGTCAATACATAATGGTACATCGCAAATATGGCATTTAAAGACCGTTTCTCTGCGAGAACGTTTAGATAAGCATGCAACGCATCGCTTTGACGTTCTGTTTCCCTTCGCTGCAGTTGCACGTACCCGAATAGGAAAATGCCTGTCAGTATATCGCGTTATCGAATCATTAGGCGTCTCACTTACTTTTATATTTGGTAAATAATTTCTCCGGTCAATTGTTGTTGTTGTGTAGAAATATGAAAAGCTCGATCCTTTTTATGATTTTTAAAAATTACATAACTGTTCAGTAACATCACGTTTATGAAGTAAAAAAATATTTTCTTACAGGCTTTTTTACATCTTTGCATAGTATGTAACTTACTTAACATTTGATCGTCAACATCAACTCCATCCATATTCTAATTATAATCAATTACTATTGTTGGTTTTATACATTTTTATCCGGTATATCGGTTTGTCTTCTCTGTTTCAGCAAATCCTAAGCTAGGCATAGTTGTTAGTAAAACGACATCTTTTTTACATACATTTTTTTTACATAGAAGACAGTCGCAGATCGCGTAATAATCCGCGCTTGGATTCAAATGGGTTCAATTATCCATAAATATATAAACATCTGCAATATAGTAATTATACTTTCAGTAACATTAATTTTCAACCGCTTAAACCATATATGTATAGAGACTCTTATGAAAATATATCAAAATAAAATATAAAAGTATGAATTTTCTTTAATATTCGCACATAGACTTATTTTTGTAAATCCTTTTCTATCAATCCTTTTTTATCAAGCCACAGATCGTATTTATGACGTAAGTAACGTAATGCATCTGGTTCCTCGTACTTTTTATTTTCTTGTTCTTGTTTCTTCTTCTTCTTCTTTTTCTTGTCAACAGGTGCCATTTCAATTGTCTTAAGTATCACATGTGGATTTTCTTTGACAAATTCTGCAATTTGCATGAATGGTGTATCCTCCTTCTTGTTGGACTTTTCGTATTCACTACGTTTAATGCGGATAAAGTCTATCTGGCTTTTCTCAAATTGATGTATATCATTCATAGTCGTCCATTCTATATTATCTAGATGCTGGCTGTTTTCATTATTAACAATATATCGATGAATTTCACCTTTGTCCAAATGACAACGATAATAGTACTTTTCACTGTCTTTCTTTAGTGAAAGAGTTTCCATATACTCCGTCATCAAATATCCTGTCAGATCTCGTTCATCATGAATTTTATGAATATCGGAATCGTGGCGTACAGAACAAAGACCAATGTATAAGAAATTAGCGTATACACACTCGGTACTAAGCTCTACTTGGCCTTTGTCGATCGTTCGTCCTAGAGTAGCATGATATGTCAGCGTATATGGACGTAAAGGAAATTGAGATATATCATTTTTATCATGTATCATACTGGTTTGATATAACCAATTACGATAATCTGGTAAAATCTGATAATAATTAAGCTTAACCCGTCTAATTGTTTTAACGCGATTTTTATCGTTTAAAAAACTGATTTTCAAACCCTCAATTTTTTTGTTTTCAAACAGTATATCCTCCAAGAGAACAGCATGATGGACACCTGCTTCAGTAACGTATATATATTTGTATCCTGGTACTAACAGCAAGGTGGGAAAATATTTATTTTTACGACTATGAAGAGGAAGCTCGATATCATCTAGTCCAAAACGAAATGGTACTTCATAATACGTTGTGCCAGTCGACTTCAAATGTTCAATGAAGCGATATAAACGTCTTGTAATGTTGCGATGAGTTTGAGCAATGTAAATAGTATCAAAATTTTCTTCAGTGAAATATTTCGGTCGAAACTGAGTGTATAAATGATAACGTAGTTTATAATTCAACGGAACGTTCCCAGCAGGTTGTACTTGCTGCAGAAGTTCATAAAAACGTGCTACTTTCTTTTTAAACTCGGTATCACATATTCGCATGTTTTTACTTAAATTACTTATTGTCAAGTCCTTCAATATCTGAATAATATAATAATTACTTTCCTTATGAAGTACAGATTTATTGATAGGCTGTAATTGCATAGCATCCCCAGCAAAAACTAAGTGCAGGTTATGTTTAAGGGACAGTATGTATAATAGAAGCAACATGGCCGGTGAGGGTATAGTGTATATGTCTAAAATAAGAACGGATGTGTCTTCAGCGACAAACTTTTTAGAGTACACGATTAGCTTATAAAGTTCTCGAATCTTATCTTTATCGATCGTTCGAAACATTTTCAGCGCTTGATGATACAGTAGATCGAAATGATGCATACAAAAAGATACAAACGTGTACGATTGTATATTCTTCAAGGAAAGTTCACTTGCCTGGTCTTTGCGAAATATAATAACCTTTACCGGTTTCTGGTACTTTACAGCCAAAGTGCACAGAAGAAACGTTTTACCATTTCCGCTTGGAGCATCGATCGCGATAATTGACTTAGTTTCTTGCTTTAATAATTCGCATATATCATGGTACGCTTGCTTCTGGTATTTGTTTAAGTTTTTCATATCTAGCTCCTTCTCTTCTCCAGTACATCCGGTACAATTGGATTGACCGATGCTCAATGAACCGAATTGTTTTTTCAACTCTTGCACCGCAGCGTCGCTCATTCTGTTACTTCACATTTGCATGTCGATAAAAAAATATTTCTCTATTAATATATACTTCATAAAATTACAATGTTTAAGATAAACATTCGAAGAAGAAGATCTTTCTTACTTACCCTTCTAAATAATTTTACCCGCTGCTTTGTTTTCCTTCTTCGGATGCTTAAAACATCTGCAAGTATAACACAATCGTTAGATCAAAATCTAAAGCGATATTAACACTTTACCAACCGATAGCCTATTAATCTTTTTGTCACCGACTTTTTGTCGCCGACAATCTTTCTCATTATTTGAGCAGTACTTTGTTATTTAGTACTAAGATACCTTGCTCAGTTACGTGAGTTGCGTTGCTTTGTAAGCTCCCACAGTTTTATAGCAATTTGAAAAACGTACTGTTCGCGATGAACAAAAAGAATGGTATTAGAGAGTCTAAACCGAAACAGAGCTGGCGCCAGGGAGAATCTGCGCCTGAGATGCCGGTCGGACGTGCGTACGTTGGTTGAATCGCTAGCGGTCGGTAAAGTATTAAGTATCGAATATATAGATATTTTATGCCTCGTATCTAAACCATTATAGATTACTTTCTCGCATTCTTTTTGTCTTCTTAATTTTTTCTCTTAATTACACATTATACAACTATTATAGCAACAACATTATATTATAGCAACTATTATACAACATTATAGCAACTATTCAGTACCGATAATAAATTAAGCGATAATTTAATATTCTTGGATATAAAATGTCAGTGATTATCGAATGAAAGACAAAATATTTACAGTTATATGAATTGTCGTACGAAATTAAAGGATCGTTAAATTTTCAATGAAAAATTGTCAACATTTAAACAGTTACAGCTTCGTTAAAAAATTTTACTACGACAACAGTTGTTTTTACCTCGTATAACCGAAAAGGAAAGCGAAGGTACTTCTTCTTTTCGAAAATTTTACAAATTCAAACACCTTTATGGGTATTGCAATATTATTTTTTTATGATCGAAACCACTATGTACCTGAAGATCAAATATTTACCTTCCTTCTCTTTACAACGACCTCTTAAAACTTAATGTACGACTTTTCATCGCTGTTTTATTGAACTTTGAATGAAAAGTATGCCGTCAACATTAGCATAATCCAAAGTATATACCACAAAGCCCAAACTATAATTGTTATATCTCAAAATTAAAAAATTATAATATAAGAATTAATATCTCTGTTTAAATGATTTTGGTTACGAATAATCATCAAAAATGATTATTGATGATAAATATTTTTGTTGGTTACGAATAATCGTTACCAATGATGAATATTTTATGTTAGTGGTTACCGATAACTATTATCGATGACGCGAATTCTTTTTTGTTACCGATAACCGTTATCGATGACAGGAATTTTTTTTGTTATCGATAACCTTTATCGATGACGGGAATTTTATTTTGATTACCGCTCGCCATTATTATCGACGAGATACAAAATATATATGACACTAAATGCTTTTTCGTATCCGACATTTTGAGGATTACCCAGGTAGTACACTAATATCACAGACGACGAGTATGTTTATTCTTCAACAGTATAGGACGAACTTGTGGAATCATTCTGTCCCTTCCAATTTCGTGAATTTTTAAATATGTTGTAAAACTGTATATTGTATAGATAACCGTCAGTCGGTCTTAGTTTCCGCGATATTCGCAAAAATATGCCGGTATCGCTACAGTGAATTCTGCTTACACAACTGTAAGCATATGTGCGTGTATGCTCCCAACAACTAACACTGACGCAATATGTGATATAAATCAACATGTTCGGCAACTTCAGGCGGCGTATACCCAAGTATTGGTTGTTGGACGCGTACGCTGCCTTAGACGCATAACTATAGACAGAAATACATTGTATCTTGTATCTGCAGTTTTTCGTATCTCGGAAACTAAACGAACGGACGGTTGTATGCATAAAAAAAAGTTGTCCAAATGTTAATTTCTATAACATATTCGGAAATCGGAGAGGACGGTACTCCTCTATGAGTTCTGCAAAATTTTTATCGTTTATAATGGTTATTCGTAATTGGCACAGTTAAATATAATCTTCTTTAATCATTTTATTTTTTGAGAAATTTCTTTAAGTTTCACTGGTGCCTTCTATTTAAATACAAATTAATTTCTATTTAATAATTTCTCGCAAAAAAAAATCGGAACAAAGAAATAACTATTATTTTGCGGCTATATCACAAGAAGCTCACACAATTGAATTTGCACGTGTCGTGTGCGTGTGTTTATTGTTTAGTTCCTAGACTTCGCAATTGTCGTCCAAGTTTTAAGCGATACTAAGAAATCATAAGGCAACAATATTATTTACAATCGCATCAACCTCTATATATAAAACAAAATAATAAAAAAAAAAAAATATGTAGGTTATTAGCGACTTACAATTAGTTAAAATTATAAATTGAGATTTGTAATTTTTGGAAAAAATTGCTTTATTTACTAAGTTTTACATAATTATCAGAACCCAATACATTAAAGTGATTAGATGTAGCGTAGTATCTATGCAGAAAAATTGTTGATCTGAACGTGTATTTCCGATGATATTTTAGATCGCTAAAGCCGAAAATGAGCGTCATTTTCCACTGCAATGAACGATTTTGAAAATTCGAGTTTATGAACATTTGACAAACGTCTTAAATGTAGAAATCTGCGAAAGGTCGTGATCATACAGAGCGCTAAGCGTTACGGGGCAAAACAAATCCTGGCAAAGCCAATGCCTTTCTCCGTCGCTTGCCGCTCCGTGTGTTATCAAGGCCTAACCGGACATCTCACGGTGTAACGGCGTAACAGCTGCAAAATAAAACATAACCTAAACCTAATCCAATACTTATGCTCAGGATTTAACTGCATACGCAGTAACCAATACAGTAGGCTAAGAGTATCAAATTTTAAAAAAGGTATCATCAAAATCCACTAGAGCATTGATCAACAGATTAATCGAAGTTTTGTGTGCCTTATTACCGCGAAGAACGACTCCCATTTTCGGCTTCAGAAACCTCACGAACCCTTAAAAAGTATTATTCTATCCAAATATTTTACTGCTTGGATACTGTACTAGAGCTAAGTGATTTGTTAAAAAGGAATTATAATAGTATGCTTTAAAGCGTATATTCTCCAACAGTAATCGAGATATTTTAACATTCTTTAGCATATTTATAGTATTGACATTTAACTTTTACAATTATCCTTATTTGAGATATAACTCAAGAAACTTACTACTATAGTACATATAATATATTACGCATACAGGGAGGGGCGATAATCGTTGTACAATCGGGCAGGGTGCGATTCGACGTGCAAAAATAAAAACAGATTTGGTATAATATTTTTTCTTTTGAAGCTTCGTTTTCGAAAAAGTCGACTTTGAAGATTTAACAAATATACTTAAATTTGGCTAATGCTGGACTGCACATGAGTCAATAGTCGACAGAGGTTCAAACTATATTTGAAAATAAGTAAAAAATGGGCAATAAAATTTGTTCACGAAATACTCGAATTTAAAACAAAATAAATTTGAAAGTATATCATGTATGTGTACAGAAGCAGTTCGTAATTAAACATGTTTAAACCTTATTTTTTTTTTTTTTTTAACGAGGTCTCAAAGAGGTGAGAAGTCAGAAACGAAGCGTCATATGAAATAATTTTATTCTATATCCATGACTTATTTTTCACGTAGAATCACCCTACTCCACCCTGTATGTACCTACAATGGCAAACAATAAAGTGTATTTAGTTCGAAAAAAATATTCTCCCCTTCCGGAATATTAAGATTGAACTTGAACTTGAAATTCTTTAATATCTCTCATTACAATAATTAAGAGAACAAACAATATTATCTTGGAGAGACTATTTTTATATAAATAAGAAAATTTATTGTGTGTGCAGTGGGCGTAATGCGTGTGTTGTGCAGGTAGTGAGTGTTGTATGCAGTGTAGCAGTATTATACTGTTGTTTATTATTTATGTCACCATATTTATTACAAAATGTTACATACATTTGGAGAACTTTCGGACATGCATTTTTGTTACGATGCGACGGACGGTAATAGCACAAAAGCGCAACGTTTATACGGCAAAAAAAATAATGAGACTATGCCCAGCGCAGATATTTCACAAAATAAATCAGCGATTGCAGGGTACCGGTATGTTAAGACCTGACGGACGAATTCAGCGCGACAATGTAGAAGGTAGAATGCTGCACCATATTCAAGAAAATCCCAGGTTAAGTACGACGATTATTGCTGCTGAAGAAGGTATCAGCAACAGCAACGTATAGTCTGTATCGAAGAAGAAAAATCTACACCCATATAGGTTTCAGAAAGTTCAGGAGTTAAAAACAGAAGATTTTCTCACAAGAAGAAATTTTTGCAAATGGATGAGTTGGAAAATCCAACGCAAATCCTATTTCCCCGTGAGCATATTATTTACTGGTGAGGCAATATTTAATAAGTGTGAAATAACAAACATAATTTTTTTTTATTATTTAATTTATACTTTGCAATTTATCCAGCTGAACATTTGATAAATATAACAAATATATGTGAACGACTATTTCTGGGCATGTAAAAATTCACATGTACTAAGAGATGATTCATGCAGGATGATGCACCATCACATTCAACGCAGTGTAAGAGCATTTGACCAGCTGTTTTGGAAACAGGTGGGTCGATGGAACAGGACCTGTGCTTTAGCCTGCTCGGTCCCCAGATTTAAATCCCCTCGACTTTTACTTCCGAGCACACATGATGACACAATACGGCAAAATTTTAAGAGAAAAGTCAAGCTCTGTTTACAAGGAAGCAGAGGACATATCGAACATTTATTGTAATTTCATGTATTTTTTGTGCACACTCGCGGTCGAGACAATCATGACGCGTGTGTGATTTTGTTGTGGTTCTTTGCAGACGGGAGAATCACAGTTTACGTGTCTGAATATTATAGTTTTTCTCTCTACGAGTTGTAGGAGGTAAGCTTATAGCTGCTTAGATATTGTTCGGATTGAGAATGACAATGACAGTGACCTCCTTTCGTTAATGTAAAGAAGTCCGATCGTATGCATGGGTATAAAACGATGATAAAACCAATTTGGATGTACGAAATACCATTATGAGGAACAGCAGCAATGAGCCACATAAATAAACTAGAGTCGCTTCAATCGAAAATATTCAGAATAATACTTAACGCCCCATGGTATGTCAGAAACGACGATTTACTAAAATACCAATAACTAAAATACCAATGACTAAAAATACCAATGGTCAAGGAAGAAATTGGCAGTACGCAAAAAAATACAAGGAAAGAATGGCAATACATCCAAACCAGCAGGCTGCTGAAACAAGCAAAACCCACATAAAAAGAAGACTAAGAAGAAGGCATGCCACTGACCTCGCCAAAGAGATAGATAAACAAACTGGATGGTATCCCGCTAGGGGTAGTCACCACATGTTATTTAGCAATAAAGTTAGAAAAATTTACCAAATGTCCTGCTGGACGAATTGTAAAGCACAAATTAAAAAAAAAAACTTTGACTTTCGTCCATGCTGACGATTGTACAAGGGCGATTGTAGTATATTCAGAGTTACAGACGTAAAACCGTTGAAAACCGCTAGCCTGTGCGCTAGCAAGGTAGAGAACGTAGTATACGACACTCTCAAGTGACTTCGCTATCTGTTCCTAGAAACAGGGATGACGGAATTCAAACAATGGCTGCGAGCGTTCGAAGCTTCACGTTTTCACGCAAACGTAAGACGTGAAAGCCCGCTAAGTTCACACACCATATGAATTTAATTGTGCTTAATTTATGGCATACAAGTGTCTTCCCACAGCCAAGGGTAACAAAAACCAGGCGGTCGTCCCAAGCGTTCGAACTTCATATTTTCTTACAATAAAAGCTCATTTGTATAAACTTATGCCAATACTAATGCTTAACATCGAAAACTAGCTTCACGATGATATGATGATACGTTGAACAATATCTTAATATGAGTTGTAATATATAATACTGAGTTGTAATATAAACTAATATCAACTGTTATTTGTAATACTTCGTGCAGAAATTTATTACAAATACCGTTTGCTGTTTATCTATTTCTAAATATAAGCTTCCGGATACTTTTGTGACTCAACGATTTCTTGTTATTATTATTATTTAATTTGTACTTCACAATTTGTCCAACTGGACTTTCCGTAAATTACGTGATTTATCGATGATGTAAGTAATATATATATATATATATATATATACGTACTATGCGATGTATATATACATTGTGTCAACCATTTGACGCATGCGCTGCCGCAATCCACAACTATAGGCAAAATTCAATGTCTGATGCAGACAGTTTCTCGCGAATATATCGGAAACTAACCCGCTTCAATCCTTATGTGTATAGGAACAATTTATTCAAATTGTTAAGCTTTACAACATTTCGAAAAATCATAAAAATCGGAGTCTAGTCAGTTTTTCCTACGGTTTCAGCTAAAATTGGATACTATTATACTATGGTAGCTTATTAAATTCGTTTTGGCAACCTTTTTTATGTTAATCTAAAAAAATCTAAAGTGAATACATGTGAACTATCATCAAAAACTGATATAAAGCTTTTATTATAGCAGAGTAGCTATGTATATGTGCAAAATAAAAACTATGTACTATGATCTGCTATGTGATTGGCGGCACTGTTTCGGATTAACTAAGAGAATCTTTTCTATAATTATCAATTTATAATCATTTATGGTCTCCATTTACAATTTAGTTGTAAAAGATCTTCAACAGAAAGAAAGAAATTTCATCTCTCAATGGAACCTCGCATGGTTTCAAATAATCAAACACAGTGTCAGAAACTTTATTTTACTCTAAAGAAATGATAACATATTTAATTAAGTCTCTCCGCTATACATACCTATATTCTAGAATCACTCTATATATTATATTTCTTTTATTTTTATGTTGTTATTATTATATACCATGTAATCTACAAGTTAAAGCATTTATTACATTGTAAAGATGTTATCCTTTTAGTTTTTTTCCCGAATTCACTACTCACAGAAAATCACATAAGAAAATCACATACATATAACAAACTAATAAAATATTTAACTAAAATATTGAACTTGTCGAAAATAGCAGATCTTTCGTTCGTATCAAATTGAATAATTCACAATTAAATGTATTCATAGAATAGAATGAAACTGAACTTTTCTTTGGGGGAATTTGGTTTTATCAGGCCTATTTTATTTAGTTTTGGAAACAGCCAGATCAAAAGTAATACATATATGAAATCAAAGGAGAAATTTCATCTGGAAACAGATGCACAATTGGGTTAGGTTTGAACACGTAACAAGTTAAAGTAACATGAAAATTACGCTAAAAGTACTTGATTTAACTTTTTTTTATTTAATTATTTTTATTATTACTTTATAAATATTTTATTTATTTAAATCTTTATTTTTTCGTGGTAAATTTTTAAATTTGGTAAATTTTGGATAATTGGTAAATAACGTGATTTAACATACGCATAACTTTTGAACCGATATATTCCTAGACTTAAAACTTGCATTTTTGTATTCCACTCGTTGAGAATTAGACAATATAAAAGAATGTCAATAATTTCTAATCTCCCAAGGTGAAGTTTAACTACAAAAGTTAAGAGAAACATTATTGTATGTAATTTAAAATGATCGGTAACTACATACAAAAAGAACGTTCGAATCAGTATAATTTGCACCAAAATTTCAATTCTAACATATTCCACTAAATCAGTCATGAAATTTAATATTTAGATTGTTTACCGCTTGATCTAATTAAACCACAATTACACTATAATGCAAGTTGATCTTCGATTCTGGTCTAGCATAACCTCTCTGTTAATTCGCGCTGTTGACCGATAAAGATACATTTGTCAAATCGTATATCAGGGATTTCTCCGGGAATGATTTATCGTATCACATAATGATTTATCAGCAAATCAAGAATTGCCCTTTTTGCTATTATATTTTCATTTCAAAATTAGACAAGAACTAAACATATAATGATGCGATCGATTTAAATATTATTTTAACATTCAATTCATAAAACAAAAAATGTCATAAGAGTAGATATATGCAGTTGAAGATTTGTATTTGTTCCTAATACTAAAACATTGAGTATAAAAAAAATACATCAACATTTTTTTCATCAAAGTTTCTTTAGCTTTCATTAGTTTTTTTTTTTTTTTTGTAACATTTTGTAACATAGGTTATATAATGAGATCATGAAAAGCAGTTGTTATATAAAGACATAAATTTGTATCTCTGCACTTTTAATCACTTCATAATAAGAGAACTTTTGTATACAGAACAGAATAAAATTAAATATTATCTACTTACCGAACACTATTTTATAAGAATTTTAGTTTTATTCAACCAATTTGAACTTAATTATTTGCAGACACTAATCACATAAAGAAAACGATCAAAACAACAGTTTAACATAGGAATAAAAAGACGCAGGAACGACTCGAGATACGCGCTCTGCGAAGGTATACGGTTGAATGCGACGTAATCCTCCTCAACAAGAACGCATGCTGACTCAACTTCAAAGCCCTGAACGTGGCATTGCTTTGACGTCCTGGCAAATCAGATAGCCAGTTTGTCTGTATGTGTTAACTATTACATACATACTTCGTTAGTATCAAGAGATAAGAAATTTGTTCCTTTCACAGATCAAATTCTACTATGCAATCCATAGTTAATTCCTTAAAGTATGATCCAATAAATTAATTTATTCTTTTAAATCTTCGCGCATATTTTTTCATGCACACTAGCTAATCATTACTAAAATTATTGATAAAAATATACCATACAAATAAATTTATTCTGATTATGTTATGTTAAATTTGTTCTGATTATGTTTAATGCAGGATTATCCACTTAACACAGAACCCGCTCGCACGGGAACGTATGACAATGGCAACAGTATAACAATTCTCCCATGTTATTTACTACACAATCATATGTCGTAACTCATCTATGAGCAAGAAGTATAGTTATATGTATATCTTATAAACTGCAACCAGAGCGAAAATGGCAGTGCTTACGCTTGTGGTTCTGATTGTATTCGGACTAGTGCTGCACCACGCGGTCAAGTGCTGAACGTAACACATCATCATTACAAGATTTTATAAAATAAGGGCCCTCCCCGTTTGATTGCACGCTAGCATACACAAGAGCTTATTGAGTTCCACGTTGCAAGAATCTATTTAATTGTACGGTTCTACGAAAAAATTCATATCTACTTTTCTGTCCGAGATAGACAAATATGTGAATAAAAGAAGCGCGCAATAACTAAACTAATTGTAAGTTCCTTAAGAAAGACAAATTAATTGTCTACAATATTCCCTTTCAAATGATTATGGGTCAATGGAACGATGCGGCAATTTTAATATATTTTCCATATACCATTTATATTTAATATTAACTCTTGATATTCGGCATGTCAATTGTACTAGCATTGATATTTTTTCATCGTCGCATGGAATCACATTTTTTTTCTTCGTACGTATTGTTGATACGAATTCAACTGTTGTAAAATGTTATAAATTTGTCAGTTCCTAAGGAATCAAGTGAGCAGAAGTTGCTAGCTATCAGCTATTAGGTTGCTATAAACGCTGTAAACAAATATCGAATTTCTTATCTCTCACGATGCTTCTCAAATTGCCAAACATTACTGAATCGTCAAAACTCATTTTAGTCGACATTCTTTAATCTACGAGTGGGAATAGTAAACATGTGTATGGTAGGTTCATTTTATTTTATTTGATGTTTTAATTTTTTGACTAAACTTCGTTTCCGGGACCAATCTTTTTTAACTTATTTTGCATCTTCTGATAGTACTCGATGAATAGAAGCTATAATACATCATATTTCACACCAGACGTGTGATATCACATCTGAAATATAAAAGTTTTTAGTGTATTTTAGTGTAGCGGCACTCGACAGTAAACTTTCCAACAGTTTATGTCATGCGATGCACAACACAAAGACCCTATACCTGCGAACAAGATGATTGCCAGATGTTGATATATTCGTACCGAACATTTTTTAGCTAGCCTAAGGACCCGCCATAAACCTTAGGATTTATTATAGCGAAGGCCCTCCAAAGAGACAAACAGTCTTTGTCTATCAGTCTCTAAGTCGACCACCTACTACGGGAACACACGAGAAATCTGCTTTCTCTCGCGTACGACGCTTCCCGCTATCAATTTCCTCTCAAGGGCAGCTAGCATCTTCTTCCAACGGCCAACACTAATCAGCCAATAAACATTAACGTACATTTCCCTCACTTTCCGAACCAAAGCTTTTCTCAACGAATCCGATGATCTCGCATCCTTAGACACATCCCATCACAGTTTTCCTTCGCAGCAGCATCGTGACGGAAAGTCAGTCTGTTGTATCTAAACCTTCGACATCCCGTGCAATCATCGTCCGCACTCGTAGCGCATCTCGAATCATAGCTATCCGAGCTTTAACTTGTAACCGCGCATCGCGAACCGAATATTATCGCGAGTCTTGCGCCAAGTGTACCCATCAACATTACAGTTAATAAACATTTATTGTTGAATACATCTGAGTATTCCTTCCCAACCTATCACGACATACCACCTCATTAGAGACAAAATTCAATTCATAGACAGTCCGTGGATAAAAATCTAACCTATATTGGCAATTGTCGGCAGACATGCATTCACAATCAATCTACAAATTTAGACTCTGAAAAAAAAAAAAAAAAAAAAAAATGAAAATCAAGAATAGAAAAATTGTGTTTTCGGCTTTGTTTTTCAGTTATTGATAATTAAAAGTTGGCCAAAATATCTTCCTTACTCGAACGAAAGTAGGTTAACATAAACAGCGGGGATCCTCAAATCGAACGATACATGGACAGCAGCTTACCTCGTACATGTTGTACAGACAAAAATTGACATTTGAAGACAAAAACCATCCTGCGCGACGTTGTGCAAAAAAATATCGTAGATTACTTTATATCTATATTATTACATTATTCCCTCCTACTCGTTAAAGTCTGTAACGGCATATTGAGAACAGCCTCGTGGAATTTTCAAGACAGTAAAGTCGAAAATGCAATTTTTTATTTTTGATTTCCATTTTATTTTAGATTTAAAAGTCACCCCATAAATTCATCAATCATGACATTCCCCAAGTTGTTTCCTACATATTTATGTCGAAAACCTATTAGTACCGAAGAGACAAACTTTCGGAAAAATTGAAATACATAAATAAAATCATTAAATTAACTCGCTTTCAGTATTTTCTCGCACAAAAGCCGCCGGTACCATTATTCTGCCTATAATTATATGGCCTAGCAGTATATGCATTAGGTTGGTTGCCAGCCACTTTGCGACGGCCGAGTACCATGATCTGACCCAAACTTAACTTGTTTTTTGTTTATAGCATAGACAGTGCCGCACGAAAGAATTTAAATGCCCTTTAGAACATAACAATTTTATTAAAACCAAACCAAAACTAGAATTTTTTAAAGAGGTTAGAAGGATTAGTTGATTAGATGACGTGCGAAAAGAATTTTGAAAATAATTGTTCAGAATCATGTCCCTGACGAGATATCAAAAAATCATTGAAATCGGTGTGTGATAAGGACAATGATTATCAAAAATTAATCACGTAAAATTATTTTCTCCTTGAAACCATTCAACTTTTATCTGAAATATTTTTCATTAAAATCGTTATTTATGCAGTAATCAAAGTGGTTCCATTCACACGTGCCACACGTTGTATACATGCTTGCACTTTTCTTTTTCACTAAATCTTCATATCGTCAATGTTTTGTGGTGTATGTTGCATAAATAATTGTTATGATAATATGGATTAGTAAAGGTCATTTTAATGAGATTACGTTTAAATAATGTATAAAAAAGATCTCAGGAATTGATAACATTTTCGTCATGTTGTAGTAGAAAATATAAGTTGATAAATACGTTTTTAGTTGATGTATAATTGAACTTATCTCGTACGAAAATTTAACTGCTGTCGTCAAATCATTAAATATCCTAAAACGCGATGTAATACATACATATACATATACCGTTATTAGTGTAACCGTGTAACTACATATAATGTATGTCAGAGATGAAAGGACATCGGAGCCTTCCCTTTGGAACTTCGGGAAAATCCCTTAACACCGTAATCTAGATTCTATCATATCCGATTGTATTTGTTCGAGATTTGTGGTAATGAGCTTGGGCTCGAGGCGACAACCAGTCGCCGAATGTAGCCGCGGTCACGGGATGAACGCTTTGTCTAACAAAGGTATGGAGTAATTCTATAGCTCTCCTTAAAAGAAATATTTGTAGCGGCACGCGACAGTAAACATTCCAACGGTTTCGGTCCCGTGGCTCGCCACACGCAGACCCTATTCTTCGAGTAAGATGATTGCCAGATGTCGATGCGTCTCCGCAGTACATGTTCGGCTAGCTCGAGGGCCCGTTATAAATCTTAAGATTTAGCTAACTAAAGTCCTTCAAAGAGACAAACGGTCTTTGTCTCAACTACGGAAAGATAGGGGAGACCAATTTTTCAACGAGCGGCATCTCCCACTAGCAACTTTCCCTCGAGGGCGGCTAGCATCTTTTTCTAATCTCCGATATGGAGATTGACCAATTCGCATCTATTTTTCAACGAACGACGCTTCCCGCTAGCAACCTTCCCTCAAGGACGGCTAGCATCTTTTTCTAACCACCGACATGGAAATTGACCAATTGATAGCAACGTCAATTTCCCTCACTTTCGAACGAAACTGAACGAAGACTATCCTCGACGAATCCGATGATCTCGTGTCCTTAGACACATCCCATCATAGTTTTCCTCTGCAGCATCATCGCGACGGAAAGTCATTCTCTCGTGAGGTCGTATTAGCGAGTTACTTAGCGTCTGTACACTCGGTGGATATTCCACGTTTTAACAAAGAGTTAGTTTAGTTACACTTCCATCGTATCCAAGCAAGTCGACTACGATTTGGGCTTTGGAAGAAAGCGCATCCTGTTATCCCGTTGACCGCGGATTCGTTATTGAACCTAGGATCATTGTCACTAGTTTCTCGAGTATCTAATTACCACAGTTACTTGTCAAATTCTGTAATAATCGTATTTGCACTAGTCAATGTCTTTTCTATAGCATAACGACAATGTGTAATCCAAATGGAGATTCGTTTCACGCCCCTAACCCTAATTCTAATGTAAATCCGACATGTATAACTAGAGAGATATTTTTACCATAACTAGAGAGATATTTTTACCACTATAACTAGAGAGATATTTTTACCACAGATTTTTATTCCTTTCCTTTATCACACTTATCTATGACTTTATCAACTTTATTAGTTGAATTGAATATAATACCTACACTCATCGCAATAAATAGAATAAAAAGAGAAACGAGCTTCTCGTTTTCGGTAGATGATTTCATGTTCCTGCACACTCACGAAGATAATTATTCGCATTTTAATAAACATCATAAGCATCATTTTTTTATTTTGATAGGGATTTTTCATTTTTAACTTTACATCGCATTTTTATGAATATCATAACCATTTTTCAAAATGTTGAGTTTTACAACATATCCAGATATCATCTAAATCGGAGGGTAATTAGCTTTTTCACGGTTTCAACAAAAATAGAAATTAATTTGTTTGTAATTAATTAGAGTTTTTATATCTCCGTGCCTCGTTCTCAATGCCTTAATTGTTTATACTCTATACATATAACCTGACATAACTGTACTTCTAGAAATTTTTAACAATAGATGGCGCACGACATGTAATTGTGCAATAAGCATACATTATATACTTTTTCCATCCTCTTATGTTCCCTAGTGCGCGAGATGAGAGTTAAATTGATAATCCTATATATGTATATACAAGGTGTTCGGCTACAGATGTAAAAATTCGAAAATTCCATGAGGCGGTTTCTGATGATAAGCTGTTAGAGACTTTAATAAATAGGCAGGTACAATGTTTAATCTACGATTTTTCTTATAAAAACGTTGCGCAGGACGGTTTACGTCGTCAAATATCATAATCTCTTTCTCTAGGATTTGTATGAGGGTGCCTATGTATTATTCGATTTGAGGATTCCTGTATACCCCATTTTTTTTTTTTTTTTAATTCCCATCGACGCGATGAAACGAACTGCAAATTAGCCCATGTAGCATTTTGTATGGCAACGGTTCTCAAACTATTTTATAAATTCACTTACAAAGCAAGAAAAGCAGCGAAAAGTCGCAACAGCAAGATTCGAAAATGTCAATGCTTCTAACAAAAATTTATTTTGCATGAACATCATCCTATCAGTTTCGTACGTTTCTATATGGAAATTAGAAGTTAAGATAAGGTGTAATTATACTTATCTATAATAAGTATCAACTTATTATAAATAATTAGCCACGTTACTGCGCCACGCCAGAAAAATTACTGAAAATTCTCAACGCGAGAATTGATTGTAATTTTAATAAATATTATAAAAAAAAAAAAATGCTTGATGTATCGATCGTTTCCGCTACCAGCCGGTATACCCCATTGCTTAGCCTAACCTATTTTCGTTCGTGTAAAGAGGTTTGCTCTCGCACGGGGTATTTCGACTAATTTTTAATTGTCAATAACTAAAAAAACAAAACCGAAAACGCAATTGCTTTTATTCTTGATTTTCATCTTATTTTAGCGTCAATAATTACTTCTGAAATTTTTTCCACCTGTAGCCAAATACCGTATACATAGAGTGATTCAGAACTGCACTATACGCTAATATATGCAAGTAAAAAAGGTCATATGGGCATGTGCTCTATATATTTTAGTTTTCGAATGGATTTTCGAGTTATGAATGATTAAAAAGAATATCCGGGATTTTCGTTTAGTTTTCTTTTTACAGAGTGAGATTGAAATATGAATTCATTAAGGTTTTATTTTTGCGGTCATTTCAAATTTATTGTGTATTCAACGCAAGTGAACATTGTACACGATCTGCGAGGATGTATAGATGTGAGACTATTCGAAAAAATCGTATTTTCGTGCGAGTACGGAACTTAATGTTAACCTGATTCCTTAGCTGGCTATTTCACAACGACAAGGCCAACCGATTAAAAAACAATCGATTAAGATAATACGAGATAGATAATAGGTAGATTAGATAGATAATATTAATCGATTAACAAACGATACAAGAGTGCTCAGTCGGGATAAGGAAAAGGATAGTAAGTCTTCCATATGACAATCCGACATAAAAAAAAACTAACGTAGAAAAAGAAAAATTCATAAGTCCAATCAGCAGCGACCATTTCATGCGAAAGTAAATATATAAAAAGTCAACAATGACAAACTTCTAACAAATACAGTTTTTCTAACTTGCGCATGTGGTCTGCAGGTTGGCCTGCTAAATAAATTGCTGAAGATAGAGGAATTAACGGAACTGAAAATAAAGGACGTTTGACCGTATCCTAAAGTCATCCCATTACTCTTTCTAACATTTTTTAAGAATAGTCAAAACAGTGCTTGATTAGTCTAACACGCGATAGAGCAGATATTTTTGCTAAGGAAAGCATCGAGAAAAATTAGAAAATCATGTTTTGAGTCTAACATAAAAACGGAAAAGTGTGGCAAAACACGCAATGGTGGCAATGATACTCAATAACGGTGAGAACGGTCGTGCGCGTTTTGCGATTTTGTTATAAGGCAAAATATCCGTCAATATTGAGTGCTACTGCCGCCGCCGCCGCGTGTTTTGTTAAACTGTTTTGCTTTTTTATTAGAATCAAAACATAATTTTCTAGTTTTTTATGCTTTCCTTAGCAAAAATTAGAGTTAGATTTTCTTCTAATAAACTAAAAAATATAAGCAAAGACTGGTGCGTTTCAGGTGTCATTTTTACTTTGATTGTTATTTAAACATGTTTAAATGTTTATAGTGCAATAACGATACATATCATTTTATTCCAGAGCGTCCACAGAATCTTTTCATCTCAATAGCAACTCGATAGCTGTTACTGTAAAAACACAAAACATATCCAAAATTGAAAATTTATAATTTTTTTCAAAATTAATTAAGTTCTGGGGAAAAACTGCAGATTCGCGTTTAGCTCGCAAAAATCTACAAGAATATTCTATTGAAGGTTGCAAAATTAGATACCTATTGAGCAGTGTAATTAAAAATAAACATTGATTAGATTACGGTCATTCGAAAGAGCTGCTTTCGCCTTCCTATCGGTGAAGAAACACTAATATAACAACGTAAGCTTTTTATTTTAAAAATATCATGCCGAAATTTCGTACCGACAGTTTTTAAGAATATCTCGGGGACTGGAACGAAATTTTCTTTTCGCGACGGATACACGTACGAAATGTATGTACATATGAAAATATTTTTAATATTTTGACTTTGATGTACGTTGGATGCCGCTTAAGTTTGAGTTAGACTTATCTATTCGGGAATGATTCGTTTGGCAAGATATTACATACTTTAGCTAGGATGAGTTCATATATCTCACATTTCGATATTTAAACAAACTTTTACAAATTGTACAATCTTTTTTCCGCATCACATCTACATGCTCGGGTCGTAATGAACTTGAGGAAAGTGAGAAACGATTTTTAGTTTCTTTTACCATGATACTCACGAGTGTTATATTATTAGACAAATTCGAGAGTGTTGTACATTTCATGTACAGATGATTTCACATTTCGCTCCTAGTTCATATATCACAAAACAAAAAGCCAAGTTCATCAAATAGTAGTTATTTGTATGCAATATTTGTATGCATATGTATAATCACTTTCTATGCAGGCGGACCAATGCCGAGTAGATAACGTGATCAGTTATCGTTTATCAAAATGTCCCAGGTTCGAGTCCTAGCGGGTATGCCGTTTTTTCTAAAGAATTATTATATATGGTAATAATTGGCTTTACTCACGCAGAAACCACTGGGTTCTCATAAGAATATCGAAGTAAAGCTGTGTTTGGAGACAGTTAACCCGTAGTGAGGATAACCGTATACTGATAGCACGAGGAAGATAAAATGGAGAATTTTTTTTTTTTATTTATTAAAATTACAATCAATTCTCGCGTCGAGAATTTTCAGTAATTTTTCTGGCGTGGCGCAGTAACATGGCTAGTTATTTATAATAAGTTAATACTTGTTATGGATAAGTATAATAAAATGGAGAATGAGATATAAAATATAAAAATTTGAAAAAAGAAAAAGAATGTATGAGAGAAAGAAACAGGGCTAAAAATGGAAGAAATGTTTTCCATTGAGCAATATAGAGGCAGTTAACTTCGGCAAATGCCATCTTTAGACGACTAGAGAAAATATAAATCATAAAACATACTTCCTGTGCGTCACAGTTGCATTGTAAATCAGCGATATTTTATGAAACAAATATTTTCATATATACTTTTCATATTCATATAAATGTTAACTTTTCTTGTTCGTAAAAATCTTACCAACATTTTAATTTATACGAACTGCCTTTCCATACATTATTTTTAATACAATTTCGTTATACAGGCATCGAGGTATCGTTGTTGGTACAATCAGCAAGGAGGCGCTTCAATGTGAAAAAAAGATCGAAGATACGGAATGATGTTACATTAAAAAATGCATTTATTCGCGTACAGACAATAATAATGATATTAAAAAAAGGATAAGAATACAATATAATGAATGCAATATCATGATTCAAAAACAATACGATACTGCTAATGCCAAGTACACCGCTTGATTGCTAATGAATGTTAACCGTTCTCTATCGGTGCTATGGGTCAACTATCAAGATCCGCGAAATTCGATTATAACAATAAAATTTTTCGATTATAACGTTTAAATTTGTTTTCGAAGAAATCGACTTCCAAAATTTGTCAAATATATTTGAAATTTATGATTGATAGATTATTCTATTTGTGAAAATAAGTAAAAAATCTAACCCAACATTTTTTCATAACACGCTTCGTTTCTGCAAAAGTAAACTTTAAGAATCGATTAAGTACGCGTATACCAAACCAGTTCTTAACTAAATATATTCAAACTCTATTTTCTTGAGAACGAGGCCACGTAAAATAACCTTGTACTGATTGTTTACTCATAGAAGCTCATATTTAGTCGGTAACTAGTCAAATTCACATATACCAAACAAGTATTTCAAGACGGTTTTCTCGAAAACAAGCCTCAAATGAGAAAATCTTATTCTATATTTTCGACTTACATTTTTCTCATGTAGATTTATATTTACTCTACATATAATTTGCACATTTTATGCAAATTATACATACATACATATTTATATAGGCAAACAAAGGAATAGATCCTAAGTAGTTTATTTTATTTCTTTACAGTGATGACCAAAATTGAACGTTTTTAACAATATGCACATTAATTCAAGTACACAATATTGTATTGCAACTAATGAAGTGATACATAAAACTCAACATCATATACTATCTTCCAAAGCCTCACAAAGGTTTTTTTTATATTTTTTATATCCTTGAAAATAATAAATTCGTTGTACTCAGTTTTGTATCACTTATATATTCATTGTAACATTGTTACTTTGTGTTATTATACCTCTCTACAATATCAATTGTGTGATTCATGAAGTGTTTTTTAACTTCTTGTAAACACAAAACCAATCAACCAATTGAAAGAAAACCAAGAATAAAATAATTAAAAAAAAAAGTTATGGTTTTTCCAGAAGAATAATGCAAGAGGATATAGTGTTAGTCATTCTCTAGATCAGAAAGAAAAAGATTTTACACTAAATAATCTTTTTCATGTGGTGACAAAAAAATTATTTGGTGAAACACTTTTTTGTTTTCCATTTCTAATTCCAGGTCTAACTGCAATTAATATTAAATGAATACGGATTATTGCACATGTATTTAACATATAATTATCATATAAGTATAACACATATATATACATATATATACAAAAAAAGATTATTGCCTTCAGAGTTTTTTCAGAAACTTTTACCCAAATCTTTATTAATTTTTAAATATTATGTTTGACATATGACATATAAGTACAAATATTGATCATTTCTACAAAGGAATTAATTGTAAATATCACTGAATGAAATTAAAAAGAAATATTGAGGTTAGATTTACTATATTTATTAATATATGTTAATACAGTAATATTATATATGTATACATTTATGGTTCAAGGCTGTGATTATATGTATAAGATTACTATATCGTAAAGAAAATTATTGTTACACGACGAATATTATAAATGCATACATAGAGTTATAAAATTAAATTCGTATTAAATATTGGTTATTTACCAAATATCCAGCTGAACAAATTGTAAAGTACAAATTAAAGAAAAAAAAAAAGGAAGGTTGCTTACTCAGATTTTATCTAAGCAATAATGGCAACTATACTTTCCACATTTACCATCAGTAAAGGAACTGTTTGTACACACATAAACAGTTGATCTCGAAAATATTCGAACATTAGCATAACTTTGATTTCTATGTCCTATATTAGAAATAAATACAGATAATGTTGAGATAAATGTCAGGTTGGTATGATCATTAGTTCCTACATGCAGGGTTGGTACGACTACTTACGACTCTCTTCTGTTTTCCCGCTCGCCATGTGTTTTTTTACCTGAGTATTCGGTGTGTTGTAATGGCTGTGCATGATGGTGAAATACAGAGTATACAAAACTAATCTGTGTCAATCAATTAAATATCGAATCCCAAACCTATTAAATAACAGGTTATGGGCCCAGGGTGGTGAACTGTGCTATTGAAGATACTTATTTGTCGATTTTTGTTTCTGTCAATAGAGAAAAGGTCACGCCATGACCCACCAGGAGAAGATGAGCGATATGGACAAGAACATGAATCCAATCCTCAACAAGAACAACTATGAGTACTGGAAGACGATGACGGAAGTTTCTATGGTTTCCCTGGGCTGCTGGGATGCGGTGGATCAGGATTGACTGCAGCAGAAAGAGCGAGATCTGAGTACGTCAAACTGGAAACAAGGCGCGTGCACACATTTTCCGGCACGTTCGCCCTGAGTACCTCGCGGACATTAGAGGCCTGAAAACAGCGAAGGATTGCTGGAAAGCACTGGAAGAGATCCATGGGAGATCCACATCAATGGACATTGCCTTGTGCGTGCGGGAACTGGGCACTATCGAGAAGACTCTCAGCATGGATATCCTCGCGTATTGTGGGAAAATTCAAGTTCTGTTTGACAAGTTGTCTAAAGCCGGTATTAAATTTGAAGATAACGTTGTGGCATCTTTTATTTTGACTGGACTTGCGACAGATCAAGATTATCCGACCTATGTCGAGGATAAGAATCTGACCTCGAGGTCGGTGAAGGCCGACCTCCTACTCGAAGAAAAAAGTATTAATGCGGCTGCGGAGTCGTCCGAGCAAGGCAGCGCGTTGGCACCTAGAAGGCAATGGAAACCCAGGTCAGTACCAAAACAAAGATGGCGCGAAGCCGAAGAGCAGAAACACAAGTGATCAAAGATGTTACAAATGTAGAAAATGGGGCCACATTTCGTACCAGTGTCGAGGGGAGAAAGGAGATGGAGAAGACAGGGCCAACCTTTGAAAGTGTTTCGCGATTCAGATTTTGCAGGGTGTTCAGTAAATAGAAAATCTAGAAGTGGGTATGTTTTCATACTTGTTGATGGTGCAATATCTTGGTCGTCGAAGAAGTAGCCTATTATATCTCAGTCGAATTATGAAGCAGAATTTGTAGCAATGCAGGAGGCAGCAAGGGAGACTGTGTAGATATCCTTACTGTTAAGGGAGTTGGGTCAATTGTCATATTGTCCCCGCCCATGCAAATTTTTCTGTGACAATAGTGTAGCTATTTCATGGTCCAAGGATGAGATAGTCGCTGAGAGTTCTAAGCATGTTCAAGTTCGTTACTTCTATGTTAAGAATTGTGTGTAAGAATTTTAGATTATGTTTATGTGCCAAGTTCTGAAAATGTTGCAGATATCCTTACCAAAGGTTTAAATAGAATTAAGACTCAGTGTTTTACCAAAGCTATGGGGTTTGCAGAAACTATAAACTATGAAAGGGAAGTGTTGAGATAAATGTCATGTTGGTATGATCACTAGTTCCTGCGTGCAGAGTTGGTACGACTATTTCCGACTCTCTTCTGTTTCCCCGTTCGCCATGTGTTTTTTTTACGTGAGTATCGGGTGTGTTGTAATGGCTGTACATGGTGGTGAAATACAGAGTATACAAAACTAATCTGTGTGAATCAATTAAATATCGAACCCCAAACCCTTTGAATAAAAGATAAAACAATAAAAACGTTTTGCAGTATATTTGAGTATAATATGTATAGGTCAGAAAGTAAGAAACTTTTAACTGAAAACAAGTTTGTTGTTCAAACATTCAAAGAAATGTTGAAAAAGGTGAATTTTCATGTCTCAAAAATATTCGGACACTTATAAATTGATAAAAATATTAAAGTGGCAATTTTATATCAAAGTCAAATAATTTATCCGATACCCCTTTGGTTTAATAATATGTTTTAAACAGTTTAATATGTTGAAGATTATTTTTTTATTAGTAATCGATACTGTATTTTATTCCTTTGTTAGAGGAATTTATCATTTTTGTTTAGTGTCTATTGTTCTTGTTTACTAATTCTCACATATGGCCGTACATGTGTTAAAAAGCTTGTTATCTTAGTTTGGTAACTTAAATTTGTAATGTATTGTATATTTGTACATATTACATATAATACAATAGCACATATAACATATAATGTAATTGTACATTTGTCTTTGATTTATGTTCCAATACTAAAAAAAAATTTTTAACATAATAAACTGCTTAAAACATGTTGTTGAATAAAATATTAAACTTTTATAAAAAATTACTATGTTAGTTTTCTAACATTAATTTACGAAGTGCCCGAATATTTTTAATATATCAAATTCAGTTTCTTTTCAACATGAGACAACAGTTTGTTTTAAGTCAAAAGTTTTTTACCTATGATATCTATATACTATATGCCAATATACTGCAAAACATTTTTGTTGTTTTATCTGCATCTATTTCTGATAAAGAACTTAAAAATTAAAGTTATCGTCCGAATATTTTCAAGACTAACTGCATATGTGTATAGTATATGTACACATATATATGCTATATGCACATATATAGTATATAAGTAGTATGTCATATTTTACAGGTATGGTGTATATATATATATATATACATACATATACATACATACATACATACATAGTGATAGTATATTCGTGTTGAGAAAAACAAAAATGACGCATTTGTAATACAGATTATACATGTCATGTCATAGTTAAATATAAGTATGGTGCAGGGCGGTGGCATGTGTTGTGTCTTGTCATTATTTCGATCGATAATTCTTTTGAGTATTCAAGTCGATCACTTAATATCAACTACTTCTTGTGTTAATGAATTTTGCTCATCTTTTCTCTTATACATTACCTTTTAAAGACTGTCTTTATTACGTCCACAGAAAGGAAGGTTGACTAAATAGGATAAGGAGATTGAGGTTATATAAGGTTTTCGTTTTGACAGACGCGAGGCGCGAGCTCCGATACCCGTGGTGGGATGGTAAAGGAGGCGATTAAAAAGTCGAACAGCAGAGAACGACGTTGTCGTTAGTTGAGTGGACTAGTTCAAGTCTGTAGCTTGCATATTTTATTGGATTTAAGCGTTCTTGTTATCCATTATTTATTTAGTGCTATAAAAAAATTGCTTGTGTCAGATAACAGATAAAGTGAACGATTCGAAATGGATGATAAAAAAACAGGTCAGTGTATAAAAGATAAAGATTTTGTTTCAAATAGTTTTTATTAAATGTAATTTAACGTTACAATTTAATATAACGAACTGTTTTTTTTATGTAATTGTATATGTAACAAGAACAACTGGTAACATATATGTATATTTATAGAATTTATATTGACTTTGATATATTTCTTTTATTTAAATAAAATAATATATGATTTCTATAATTCTACTTCTTTGTCATGTATAATTGTGAAGTGTTGATGAGTTTTGTTCAAATTCTCTTTTCCTATGTTTCATTTATTAGAACACATTGTCATGACACCAAAATGTAAGACTGCAAATTCTACAACTCTTATAATAGAAAGACAGGCTTTAGAACCCCCAACAGAAAATGGAAATGAAAACAACGTTCATATTGCTGGAGGAGATCACAAAGGAATAGTTATTAATAAACAAGCAGTTGCTGGTACATAAAGTTCTATCATTATTAAAAACAGTGTTAATAGACAAAATATTACCAATATTACAACATTAGTGTAATATTATATCATAAAATTTTTATAGTTACAAATGGTGAAATTCATCCAGCACATCTTTGCTTACAATTCAGAGTATTCTTAGTGAGTGCTCAAAGTGGAAAACATACACAAGAATCTAGAACTCTTCAGTTTTGGTTTGTAGATACACTTTCAGAAGCCGAACACCCAAGTGTAGCGCAAGAATTCTTCAGAGAATTAGTTACACCTCAAGAATTTCCAAGAGGTAAAATTTATTTAAGTAGTTGATAACATATAAATTATAATACTGTCTATAATCTACAATTAAACCATCAAGTTTTTATATATAGAATATTGATCTATTATAGTATATAAGTATAAGTTAGTTCTAATTTTGTTAAGCATTACATATTGGTAAACAACAATAATCTATTTTTATATTATCATTCTGAAAGAATATATAGATTATTGTTTCAGGTAGTGAGAACACTATTATAACTATAAAATGATTAAAAAATAATATGAAATACAAATAAATATTTTCTAATATAAAAACTTTTTTTGTGCACTTATATTGCAATAGTACAATTGGGTCACCAGATATTTCTCTCAGTAGTACTATAGTAATATGTAATTATAGTATATTTAATTCCAGTAAGCTATATGGGTTTGTTACAGATTATGTTGGATTTATCAAGAAAATAATGAAACTAATGTTGCATAAGTATTCTACAATTAAAAAGATAGAAGTAGAATTAAAACAGCTTGAAGAACCTGTTAATCTTCCAACTAGACCATGTAAGTACAATATTACAATTCTCTTTAATTTTACAATATCTTTTTAATTTTATTTATGTTTTATTTAAATTTTTGTATAGTTTAAGTAATATTTTTCTTTGTAAATGATATCATATAAGCTAACAAGTAACAACTAAGTGTTCTAGTTGAAAACATCATTACTTATATACATATCATACTTCATAACTGTATTAATTGTTTAATTTCAATATTAAAAAATTATTCTCAGACAAATTTACTGATATATTCATTTAATCATTCATGAAAATTATTTTACACACATACTTCTTTTACATTATTAAAATAACTTCGAAGTAAAGAGTAGTACCAAGATTTATTTGATTTGATTCATTGAACTAAGTGATCTTTATTGAAAGATATTGGAGCAGTGTGTCTCAAGTATACATTACAACTGAAACTAAAGGAAATGTATATTTAACATTTGTGCTGCTCATGTTACTTGTATATATGTACATGTTCATTCTATATGAAATAAATGTGTTACTTTTAATTTCTGTTATTCACAGCTGATACTGGTCATATACTGTTCACAGTTCTTCCATATAAGAAAATTAGTTGGAAATCAGGTTGGAGATTATGAAGAAATTACATATTTTATTACGATTTATGTTTTTCGATATTTTATATGCAGGCTATTATATAAAATACAATAACAATTGAATATTTGCCGGTCAAAAACTTGAAGAAAAGTTTCTCATAGAATTTCTTTATCTATTTAGTTTTATTCTAATTTTATCGAATTTATTGCTATTTACTTTATTAGTGATAACTAGTGATAAACATATGTATGTTGAAAAAATAGTGCAAAAGCTTTTAGAAAAAATAAGTATATATAAAAGCTGTTTATCTGCACATTGACCGGTAAATACATATTTTATTGGTTCATGCAATATAGTAGTTATAACAACATTGGCTTAACATGATTTTTTCGCATTAATCCAATATTAAACATTTAATATATATTTTAGTGTTTATTTTACCTAATAATGAAAACAATCATTTGTGATTATTCAATTTGCTTCTTCTCCTATAAAATATGGATTGATTGACTAAAAAGAAAAATTGGATATACACCATTAGAGATATGTACATATCTTATTCATGAAGTATATCATGTTTGTAATATGAATGCATGATTATGAATGCCATAATATTGTTATTTTGTTTAATTCGAAATTTTAACACAATGTAAAACTAATTAAGTTAAATGATAAAAAATAATACTATACATTTGAAAGTAATATAATCAATTATTATGTCTAAAATATCATTATTATTTGTAAAAAAGTATATTTTTTAAGCATTTCAGAAGATTTATTTACAGTTTAACATATACATATTAGTGATTTTATTATACCATATGCAATACTCTTTATTGTTACTTTGATCTTAGTATAACATTAATGTGTTTATAAATAGTATTCATGGTCACTTACTACCATATAAAATTTTTACACTTCATTTCTATGTTATCAATTCTACAAAAAGTATTGGTAATATGAATTACATTTTTATTCTAAGTTTGATGTCACATATGTTTAGCACACACAAGTAGATACACAAAGGCTGTAGTTTATTTTATTTATAAAAAACTGAAAAATTGATCACAAATAATTTACTTTTTAATGAGCATTTATATATATTTTGCAGAATCATGAAATATATTAATGGAATGTGATAATATTTAATTTTTTTGTTTGACAGTATCAACAGATGAAACAGTTATTGGTCAGGTAGTTGAACTGACTTTAGAAAAAGTGTTGGAACTTATTGAATCTGCTTACCCAAATCCAATTACAGTGACTGATATAGCAAAGTATGATCTTTACTATAAGAATTTTATTAATTATTTTTGCACAAAGATGTTAATGTAATTGTAAACAATGTGTGGTAATTATTGTAGAGAACATGGTTGGGATCCTTCTGCTGTCGAAATAAAATTAAAAGAATTACAAGAGAAGGGTGTTGTTAAAGCGATGGAGCATGGAGCTTTTACTAGAGTTGTACACCAAGATACCCAAATTCAAGTAAATTTTATTTTTACTATTTTGCAGTAAATTTATAGTATAGTGTCAATGCACTATTTTATGTATAATTATTTGTGGTAATTAATTATTGGACATTATATATGAAAAATTATTGTATCTCTTTTCTTACCTTTTCTTAGGTCGTAAAACAAATGCCAACAATGGCAAGTGCAAAACAACCTACTATAGCAATTATTACTGCACAGTATTGTGAAAAGTTGGCAGTTGATTCTATGATTGAAAACAAAGAAACATTTGTTCGTTATACTACTGTTGGTAAGATATATTTCATTTAATAACTCATAATTATTCACATAGATTTTATGAATTAATCTTCAATTATATGGCAGAAGGAATATAAAATAATATGATATGATAATTTATTTTCAAGATACAGGTTGTTGTTTATATTTTAATATTAAATGATTAAATATAAAGAAATGATATTGTCAAATTTTAAGATCAAAGCAGACTTTATTTACGTTTTTTTACGTTATTTAAGGTCTCTTTATCTTTTTTGGAAATTAACGTATGTATAAGAAATCTCGAATTTCAAGTATAATTATGGAACTTTTTAGTGTATTCAAGAATTTGTATTAACTAGTTTGCATTACGGTATTATAATTATAGTATCATATATTAGTTGGCGGTAAAGGTACAAAATGTACTGCCTATATATATATATATATGACAATGCATGAAACTTTAGGTACGGCAAGCTCACCTGATGCGACAGATGGAGTACCGCGAGTGACATGTCGTTTTGGTAAAGTAATTTGTAATATAGTTCCTCTTTCGTGTCAATGTCCTTTAACGTTATAGCTTGCCAATTGCTTGTATTCAAAGCAATGAAGTGTCTCAATGGCACTATGCTGTGAAAAATACATATTATTAGATATTTTTATTAAAATACTACTTCGACGATGTCGCAGAAACAATATACATACCATATTGCTGTGTTGTAATGAAATTCATTCAGATTATCACCTCATGTATTACGTCTTCATCTTCAACCATTTACTTTCTCAGCAATATTAGCAAATTAAATTAAATTTATAGCACACACATATTGAAGCCCAGTGCAGACATGCGACTGTTGCCGTTGCGATCTTGCTGCAATCACATGTCCTTCTTTGCTGTGCCTGTTAAGGACATGGTTGGAATTCCATGTTGGGATTACTGTTAAGAACAGTAAAGATAAGCATATGATTGTAGCACAATCATAACAATGAAAGAGGCACGTCTGCACTAGGACTAAATGGGTATGGTTCAGAACTATCACAGGTTATATCTTTTGTTCATGTGTTTTTTGTTTATGTGTTTTGTTTGTATAAAAGATACTGTTATATCATTTTATTTCCTTCTACTTAAGACTGGTATTAACTTCTTTGAATTATTACTTCCATTTTTAAAACAAATAACTAGTTAACACTTACAAAACTAAATGTTATTTTCCGTTGCTTTTAATACAATTTTTATATATAAGTAAGTTTATAATATAATGATATTAACATGTGTAATATATATATGCATTTTACTGTGTATTATTATCTAATTAATCCAGTACTAAATACGCAACAATATATTATACATTTTTAATTATTATTATATGTACGTTTACACATACATTGATTAGATGAATATAAATGTTTGGAAAATACTGAGTTATTTGTGGGATGTTAGTTCAATTAGTAACTTTTTCTAAAAATAGGAAGAGTGTGTAGGAATTAAATGATAAGTTTTACAACTATATTTTTTATACCAAATACAAATGTGTTATGATAGTTATTTATCACTTCTTTCAACTAAAAAAAAATTATAAAGATAAGTTGATAAGTTTTTGGTGTCATCGCTAGGAGTTTATTTTCGCTTTATTTCTTATTGATATTCTCATATCGGAAACTTCTTAATCTGTCCTTGTATTTGATATACTGATAAATATACGAATTACTTATATTTATATCCAGTAATAGGTACTGAACACAATTGCATCTGTATGGAATGAGTCGTTTTTAATCAATTTAGTCACAACATACATACACAAATACAATACCAGTTTTTTAATAGTAGCACAGTGCACATGTATCATACACATATTTTAAAATTAGTAATGGTAGAGGATTATTTCAATGCAAAATAAGATTACTTTTGTTATAGGTGAGTCAAATGTTTACACATTAGGTAATATTGGTGCACACAGAATTGTATGCACAAAGTTACCCACTGTAGGTCATACAAGAGAAGCAATGACTGCAGCAGGAAATACAACTACCAGATTATTAGGTAGCATTTAAATTGTTCTTGGTTTAGTTATAATTGGTATGCTTGATTATAATCAAATATTTTACATTTTCTGTAGGTACATTTCAGAAAGTTGATTTCGTTTTCTTAATTGGAATTGGAGGAGGTGTACCACATTATACAGATTATAATAAACACGTACGACTTGGTGATGTGGTTATATCTTATCCTATTCCTCTTAATAAAAAGTATATTTATGTTTATTGTGAAAGTGCAAAGACAAATGAGAGTGGAGATTATCATTTTGAAACCAAAGAATATTGCCCACCAAATTTATGTCTTCAAGAAATTGCTGTTAATCTTAAAGATCAGGTAGATTGTTACACTTTTACGCCTAATGCAGACGAGCGACTTTTGCCCGCGCGATATGGTTGGATCATATGTCTTTTTTTGTTTTCCTAATTACGAACATCAAAGACAGGCATATGATCGCGCCGATATCGCGCGGAAAAAAGTCGTTTGTCTGCATAGGTCCTTAAATTTGCAACAAGAATCTAGTACAGTTATTAATGATTCTTACTAGTCAGAGAATGAGACAAATCCTCCATGGCAAACGTACCTAAAGGAAGGTTCAGATATTTTAACTAACCAGACGGAGCATGATTTTAAACCACCTCCACCAGAGTCTGATAAGTTATACATGGCTATTGGCGAAAGAGATGTTATTGAAGTTGCACATCCTACTGCACCTGCAGATGCGGCGAATAAAAGGTTATTGCTGTTTAATATGTTATTTTTAGTATATAAGATAATTATTTTTCAGCATATAATCATAATTATGACCTAAGTAACTATACATGTATATTTTTTTAAAGTTATACAATCTTATAAAATCTTCAGCAGTGTTTCCTTTTCAAATATAGTAAATGTTGACAAAGGGCACTTAACTTTAACATATACTGTGAAGGACACTCCCCTGAGTTGCCTCTGGAAGGTTTTAACCGCCGCTCGTTATTTCTTAAAAGGTTACTAACAAAAAAGAATTTATAAAAAGCAATGTATAGTAAAGAAATACTACACGCGTTGAGCGCTCGCTCTACTCGATCGTAAAAATCTAGTCCAACCCAATTTCAATTCTACATATATGCAAGGAATTTTTAAGAAAGAAGAATTTTGGTTAAAAATCGGGCCTCTTTTGTCTGTGGAATTGATATTGGGTTGGATTAGATTTTTACAAGCGAGCGAGCAACGCACACGATGTTTCTATCAAATAAAGACTGGGATATAAACGCGACTATCGCGTCGGTTATAATCACATACGTATATTTACATATAGGCAGAATACAATGTACATAGTAGTAGTAATATATTTCTGCCAATAACTTTTTGAGGAATAACGAGTGACGATTAAAACTTTCTGGAGATTCACACTTAAGGTGAGTGTCCTTGATAATATATGTCAAGATGAAGGTCATTAATGCTAGGTCCCCTTTTGTCAACATTTATCATTATGTTCTTTTATGTTCAGAACAAATGGCTGTCCACGAATTCACTTAGCACCTGTAGCATCTGGCAGACATATTGCACGCGATGATCAGCTTAGACAGAAATTTGCAGCCCGATTTGGAGCCCTTGCCTTTGATGCAGAGATGGATGCTGTAGTCGAAAGTATTTTGGGTAATTGTCGTGAAAGTTTTGCCGTTATTCGAGGTATTTCTGATTATAAAGATGGCTCTCGTATAAAGGAATGGCAGCCTTACGCGTCCTTAGCTGCTGCTAGTGTAATGAAATCTATTATTTGTGCTATGGACCCACCTACTAATGTGTAATACACAATTTCTGATGCTCGTTTTATTTCATTCCCGACAGCATTTTATGTGATAGTTGGTAAAAGTGTCATCATTTCGTGTCTTTTATATCGTATCGTCGATTTTTCAGTGCAAAGTGGACCAACTTCTTTTATTGGTTAAGAGCAATCGTTGTTTCAATTAGTGCACAAACAGCATAATTCAGAATTACTTAAGGAATAGCTTATTCTTCTTTTTTCTTATATTTTTTAAGTCGCATTTAATGTGATATGGATCAGTTATTTACTTGATAAGCAGGAGAAAATAAGATCGTGACCAAATATATAACGGTCATAAAGTAAGATGCACCAAGTGCATTTTAATTATTTAAGAGAATTGTAGTTAGTTTGAATGATTTTAATCTAGTGACTTTAGAATCAAGGACAATTCAATTTCACGTTTCCAAATTGTTTTCAAAGAATTTCTAAACTGCTAAAAAAATGGAATATGTATTCGATTGATAAAAGTGCTAGTTCACTTTTAAAATTTATTTCGATATGGCTATTTGAAAAATATTTTTACAATTTTTATATCTGAACATAACTTTTCAATATTATTTAATAATATATTTATAATATCGATGCTTCGAATATTGCTACACTTATTCATTTCCTAACGTATTATAACAGTAATTTTATATAATTTGATGGAATATTAATGTATGGTTTTGCAGAATTATTTATATACTCTTTGTACTTTTCATATCTCGCTTATTGCCTATTGTATTTATTTAAGTATAATATCGAGAAATTTATGTACTCAAGAAAAATCAGTTCAATGATTCTAAAACTGGTGCCATCTTTATCCTTTTGAACACAAGATCATGAAAAAATTTTTGCACAATGCATTTTTTTGAAATGAAAGAACTATACTTTTGAAATAATTACGTAATTTAAATTATAGCAATGAGGCTCTTGATTATCGAATATTAGCAGACAGGATTCGAAATAACGTAGGTATGGGAACCACAGAAAGCTTTAAATAAAGTCTCGGTATAGTCAGAAAAATAATTTAGATGTAGAATATGATATCTAAGAGTAAGGGCAGAAAGTACATTTGGCAGTATTTATCTAAACACAACCAAATTATCGTTCAAAAAGTAATTGTCCTACAAACTATTATATGTTTGTCAGAGTATATTACCATTTCACACAAATCTGTTCGCTTTCTCCATGAAGCGTATAATAAATACATCTATACATTCAAATTTGATGAAAGGAAGAAATATAAATAAATAATGCCGCCCAAAACTTTAATCGTACTTCAAAGGAGATTAAGAACTTGATCTTAATAGTTATATTATTAATTATTATTATAAAATATGTTTACTTTCTAATGTGTTATGATTTTGAATGAAAGATTTTGAAACAAACATAGATTTTTGTTTCTTAACAAATTTTAATTTGATTTCTGAATTATGGCAAAATATTTGCATATACAGGCTGTGTCCTCTAGGATTAACCACTATTTTTCAGATATTTCTAATAATTCGTCAAAGAAATGTTTTGAACAAAAGTTAGTAAGTTTTCGGTTCACTACACATTTGAATATTAAAAATTTTCAAAAATTTTCAAAAATTTTATCCAATAAAAAAGTCAAGGGTACCATATGTTTTGGATTTCATGGAGTTGTAGTTTGCGTCAAAATGAATTCAACAGTCTACTATACAATGACTCTGAGATGACTTTGCATTCAGAAACTAATAAATTAAACAAATCTAACAATAACAATCATACCGTTTTGCATTACACGTTACAATGTACTATTACTAAATTTCTGATTTTCAGCTCATTTCAAAGTCATCTCAAGGTGATAGTACAGTAGGTCGTAGATTCGTCTTGATGTCAATTATAATTCTGTCAAGTCCAAAATATATGGTGCTATCTAAGGAAGTCAACAATTTTTTGGAAATCTTTAATATCCAAATGCGTAGCGAATTGAAAACTGATTAACTTTTGTTCAAAAAATTTTTTGGTAGATTGTCGAAGATGCCTAAAGGATGGTGTTTAATCTTAGATATATCCTGTATAGAATATACGCTATATAAAATATAGTGATATTAAAAACATGTACATATTTATATTATAATAACTCATTTCTAAATTATGAAATATTTTGTTTTAGTATATGATATCTGAGTGCAGAAAGCGGTATATTTATTTTTATAATGTTCTTTTTAAAGTTTATTATTATTTTGCTATTACATTGCTGTCGCTACTTTGACATTTGTAAATATCCATCTATTTCTTTTACTCAGGATTCTTAACATAGACCAATTTTTATTCAACTATAATTATATGATTAGCATTTTAACATAAATGGTAACATGGAGAAAAGATGCTTGTCAGGATATGTAGAAATGCTGGATAGAACTCATTTTTCTTCTGCAAAGTTTGTTAAAATGTATCTATTGTTGTTACAGCATATTTAAAATCTGTTACAGCTTTATAGTTTATCTTTTTGTACTATATTTAAAGATACACATAATTTTTCATGTACATATTTTGTATATTTATGAAATAGATGATCTTTACATATTTCCAAATGATAAGCAATCTGTTACAAATGGTTGTGATTACATGTTCGTGCTTCATTTTCTTAAAATTAGCTTAACTGTTTCCTCTTCTTGATATTGCATATTCATATATTCTGATTGTATAGCCCTACAAAATCAAATTGTTAATACATATAATAAATCAGTATACATTCTCATAAGTAAACAATATATAATATTTAAATGTTTTTATTATCATTTTATACAATTATTATTTAGAAATGAGTATGAATTTTAGAGCCAAAAGAAGTACGTGTGGAATTTCCTTTATATTATGTATCTTTTTCACTTTTACGATGGATAGTTTATCTGATATCGATACATACATAGCCAATATTATTAAATTATATTTATATTTTAGAAGTAACTATTTGTGCATATATATGTATGTATTTTAAAAGATATCGTTTTTTAAAATTATTAGATAGCGTTAATCAAAGATTTCACGGTCATTGTATGTACAAAATAAGACTTTTATTTTTTTATATATAGTTTTCTTTGTTGCTTCTGTGCAATATATTGTTGCATTTAGCACATATAAATTCTTTCCTTATTTTAAATCGTACTTTTCTATCTATTTTCTTTGATTCTATCCCTATCACGTGGCCAAAGTAGATTATGCCTATGATAAATAATCCAAAGTCTGTTTTTAATAGATTTAACAAAATTTTATCAATTAACCGAATTATTATGAATTATGCATTTTTCTAACACAGAGTATAAAAGTAATATAAATATTTTAAATTTGATAGATTTGACTTTCAGTTTTGTTCCAACTTCTTTGGTGCGATTAAACGTTTGGGCGATGATATATGCACCAAATATATTAAAAATTGTACAATTAATTAACATTAATTAAAGTGCCAATGTGTTCAATATATTTGGGTAGTGCAGAAATAAGATAGGTTTTTCTGGAAGATGAACGAATATCTTTATGTTATTATTCAATTCTATCTCGATGCATTTGGTTTACCACTAGTGTAATTTATTTGGTATTAGAAGCAATTGCTACAGTAATAATTATGTATAATAATATTCGGGAAGAAATAAGATTTTTCTTTCGAGAATGTTTTATTCGTTTGTCTTCTAGATTAATATTGCTGTCGTCTGCATTAGAGACCAACATTACTGAATTCTACTGCCTATTTGAAATTCCAATATGGATATTCAAATACTTGAAAATTGTTTTAAAAAGAATTCGATAATATCTAAGCTTTGTTAATAACTTTAAATGTAATTTCCTCGCATTTTAACGTCTTTATAGATTCTAAAGCACAGGGTAGTATACGAGAACTCTATATTTAAGTGACATTGAAATATTCAATTCGAGCATAAATCTAAAAACTTAGGAAAGTAGTATATATACATTTAAATATACCTACATACGTATCGTTGGTAGCATTAAAACCTTCAAATTCTACCATCATGGTGATAATCTGCAAATTTTACAAGTGACATTGATCGAGTTTTTTCAATGATACTTGACCGCTAATCAAAAGTCATTATTTATTTATTTATTTATTTATTTATTCGTTCATCCGTTACATTTGAAACAATTACATTTGGTGCGTTCCACCGAACCGTTAAAATACGTCTAGGGAATTTTACTTTCTTTTCGAAAATGCTATTTTATATTGTTTTAAATATATGTGCGTGTGGACGTGCAAACAGAAGAAAAAGATAAAGACGCGTAAAAAATTTCTAACGGTAGGGGGGGGGGCCTCAGGTCAATTTAATCGATGAAAAGTATCACTTGTTGCGTAGAAGCACATTTTTAAGAAAATTCTATCAGATATAGAGAGTATCAGCTATCAAATATATATGTACGTATTATTATAAATATAGTCAAATACGTATAGGTATATATCTTTATTTCAAATATTTAGTATATAATACATAATATAATATATAAATCGTGAATTCTATTACGTGGTGAAACATTAAATTCAATTTACCTGATAATACAGATTCCTATGTAAGGCCTAAAATATTATGTACGAAAGGAACAAAACTTTGTTACATATTGTGTTTTAAGCGACGAGGTTGTCAACTTCGAGCTTCGAAAATATCTATGTATTTACATATATTTACGTTAGTATTACGCGCTTTCAACACTAGTCGCACTATTGTGTTTTCCGTCTATTTATATGTAGGTATGTTTTAAATTGCAAATACTACTGCATACGCATACATATATAGTGTATAACTACGTCCATTTAATTTATATTTCAAAGAAATTTATTAGCATCTATAATGAACGTATAATCGCAATGGATTTCAATTTTGTCCGTTCAGGAACATGTCTAAGCCACAGAAATTGTTTTCTACATTATTTCACGCCATTGCTTCACAAACTGAACGTTTATACGATTCCAGTTTAAGAACTGGCAAATGTACTTGTGAATGCTTATTTAGTACATAGTGTGCGATGAAGCGAGCTTGAAGACTTCAGAAATGAAAGATCTATGCTTCTAGCTTGTAATCCAAGTAGTCTTCCGGCCAAAAAATCATTAACCACGAATGTCTTTAAGTAAGATCTTGGCATTTCAGTTTTGGTGTTATCTGTCTCGAATACGAAAAAATGCCCGATATGGTCAGATGGTAAAATGGGTATTACCAAAATCTTTTCACAATACGTTTCTCTGATATCTTTCTCTAATTTAAGTAAATACATTTATTATGGAAAAGCTATGGATATATGCGTAAGATAAGTCGAGTTGTCTTCCAAATTTTCGAATGTTTCTTTTTTCTTTTCTTTCCTTGCTCCTGATTCTTTTTGTTAACTGCTTTTTCCTTTTGCGTTTTCTATTTTTTTTTTATCAAGATTAGTCACTTCTTTAGACTTTTTAGACTTTTAATTTGTTTCTAACGAATTGATATTAAATTCATTCTCTTATGATTAAGAATTATTCACTTGAATCTAATAAACACCTAAACCTAACAAGATTCCATTAGAAGTTATTTAGGTAATTTTAATAAATAATTTTGACAAATACATATATATATATATATATATACATATATGTATATATATATATATATATGTATTTGTCAGAATTCTTAATCATATATATATATATATATATATATATATATATATATATATGTGGTGAAAATAGTGGTGTTTACATTTTCCTCAACGATAATTTTACAATTTGATTTTTTTAAAATAGAACGTTCACCTACATGTAGTTCGTATCACGTTCGATTATCTATATATCGAGCTTATACAGGGTATCCTAATATTGATAATAAAACCAATACATAAAATAATAAGTGGAAAATATAGGATAATTTTCTTTTCATCTGATGCTTCGTTTTCGAGAAAATTGTTTTTGAAAATTTAACGATTGAATATAAGTAAGGAGTAAGTAAGTCAGCAGGAGGGTATTCTACGTGCAGAGATAAATGTAAAATGTTGAATAATATTTTTCGTTTAAGACCAAGTTTTCAAGAAAATAGATTCTGAACATGCGCAGGTCAGAATTGGCCTGGTATAGGTGTAATAGATTAATTTTCAAATTTTTACTTGGAAACGAAGCGTTTTCCGAAAAAATATTATTTTACATTTTTAACTTATTTTCATCTGTAGAGTAGCCTCTTTTCGATTATTCGTTCCTATCTAGCCTGAAAGTAGACAAGATTACATATAGTTGATATATGTTCAAGTTCGATTTTTTTGAAAGCAGGCGTCATATGAAAAAATCTTTTTCTATATTTTCCATTTGCTTTGTCGCGTAGAATCATTTCCATGTCGATTGTACCACCAATACTGAGACATCCTGTATACAAATATTAGAATTTATGTATTTAGATGCCATTAATTTCGCGAAATAAAATTTTGTAATATTGCACTGGCTATAGAGAACAGAAGTTACGAATTATTCGACAAATATTCTGGTTGTACCCATTGCCAATGGCGTTTTGCTAGGATTGTAATGTCTACAGGGGAAAAGTAAAGAAATTGTATCTAATAGTAAGTTACTTCACCGCGGAAGAGAAACTGTGATACTATCTGGACTTTTCTGCGTGAAGTAAGATAATACGTGGAAAGAGCCATAGTATAAAATAAATCGGTTCCATAGCATTTGATTTTGTTACGAAATAGATCGTTAAGGAAGTATTGTAAAATTGGAAAACAGAAGAACGAACGTATCGCTGAAGTCTTATTAGAAGAAGTTCAATAGAGATACATAGTAAGCTCTGGAAGCAAAGAACCAAACAATATCGTATACTTTTGTTTATTACGAGCATTTTTTACTACAATTAATTTTTTCTTAAAGATGCTGATGACAATTCTGCAATAATATTGTACGTAAAAGTGTTACACACGATGTGTTTATCAAGTAAAATTTGATATTTAGTTGCATACAATCTGTACAGTAACAAATTGTCTTTATCGGTTGAATGATTAGAAGAAATTTCAACTTTAAATCTTATTGCATGTTTTAACATATTAATATAGTAGAAATACATATTAGGATTGATAAATAATCTTTTAAAAACAGTTTAAAATATAAATACTTTATAAACACACCGTGTAATTTATGTTTTTCTGTAATGCAATGTCGCAAAAACTGCATGTATTGTTATGTAACTCTTATGTAAGTTATAGACAACTACTTTCAGTTTAGATTAATAAAAATTTTTCGTGGTGTAAAATTCAATTTTATGTAATAAGATCTCTGGTATTTGATGGCCGAAAAATCGTTTCAATAAATAGAGGTCCATTGTTCTTATGTTTATCAACATATTCATGCCCAATTAAGATTCCTTCCTCCTTAATTCCAATTTCGCTATAATTAATCTAAATATCTTCAATAGTTTGTTAAAATAGTTTGGTAGCATCGAAACTTTAAGAAGAGATTAATTTCTTTCTTTATAGTGGTTTCTTTATCTTTAATTTCTTATAACAAAAAATTTACAGAAAGTGATTAACAAGCCGGATAATAAATTGTATATACTTATGATGAATTTTTTACTAATTATTTGCTTTCATATAATTCTTGTATGTTCATGTCATACGTTAGTTTCAATACTGAATCAAATACCTGAAACCAGATTATCTTTATTTATCTAAAGTATTGTAACATCATTTTACTATCTCTTTACGTTACTCAAGTGTAACGCACCGATTTTCATAAAATTTTATAGATACAGAATATAGTAAAAAATATAGTGACGACAATGCACGAATTTTGTATCTTTGAACGAGAAACAACAGATTTTTAAAAGGTCTATTTTCTTAAGTAACATGTCAAAAGTCGTTACTGTTTCGTTAATATTTCTTGTCAACATGTGTTTATGTCGAGTATACATTTAAACTCAGAAAATGGATAAATCAAAATTTTGATTTTTCCCTATCCAACGAATATATTTGAATTATTATCGAAATTTGCTTATACGAATTATATTTTCCAGCGGGAAAACAAAACTTTGCAATTTAATTTAGTGTTATTCTAAATAAGAAATATTTAATAAACATATATCATTACTTCTAGTGTAATAAAAATTCTCATCCCAAGGGTGGTCTGTATTGTTGCATTCTATAGTAAGCGGCGCACACGGTGGTCATTTGCCATAATTGACCTGGATTTATACAAAGATGCTATAATGCACACCGCCTATTGACATCAGTTCTCTGTCTTGAATAGATTCCCACATACTTTAGAAAATACGTTTTCAATACCTGCTTTGACACCTGCTTTGACTTTGTTTTCACCTTCTTTATATTATACAAATTCTATTATACAAATTAAATTATACAAATATTTTTGCTATGGTATGTGTCTACTAAGTTTCATCAAAATCGGTATGTCACACTTGAGTGATCTTCAGTATTTCATGACGACTTTCTTCAGAACGAAAGTTCATGTATTTTTATCGCGCTCATACATGTTGTTATTAGAATGCAAACAGTTGCAATAGTTTCAGAATTTCTGTTTCTTGATTTTACTTAATTTTAATGAAACAAAGAAACTATTTATTTTTGTGTAGACTATCAAAAACTCACAAACTTATACAATTGCTGTTTGTCTTTCTTTTTCCTACACATTTCTTTCTATTTTTTATATTAAGGATTTCAATTTCCGCGCAATATATCATATACTCAGAGTTGATGTGTTTAGACGATAAAATCAACCTAATTTAAATGATTTATTTTTATACTTAATGTTAAATTGTTTTAGTAAACTAAATCGTTCAACATTTTTATGTGGAAATATGTGGACTATTATAATTTTTCACATTTAACAACTTGTAAAGATATTAGGAAGACACAGTAATTTAAGTTTATTAAGCAAAACATAAAACACTAGATCTTTCTATGAATTCGATGAAATTAATGTGAAATTCTTGATTAGAATACATTGATATTCAAAATTAGAGCATGATCTGTAATTTATTATGATACGCGACATTTGATCAGTCTTCTAAAAATTGAGAGGTATGAAATTTTGAACAATACGTTTCCCTTTCATTTTTTTCTCTAATTTCTCTTCTGATCAGAATTCTTTCAGTTGGTAATTCCTTCAACTGCAAATCACGAAAAACCGAGGTAAACGTTATTGTTATTATCGTTAGTCGTTAACACATGTTGTATTTTATTTCATTTTACAAATAACTCGGACACATGTGTATTTATTTCTCTTGTTCATCCGTAACCATTCCATCTTTCTCGCTCGTATCCTTTTTTTGATTTTCCTCTTCGATTTTTATAAATGGCGTCACTGTCAATTTCTGCAATTCTTGCGCATTTTGCTTGTTTGACTTACCATACTTATTCCATGGTTGTTCTTTCGATGTTCCAAAGATCAAGCATATAACAGTCCCGACGATAGAATTAACAGCAGCTATGATGAAAACTAATCGCCATTGCGATACAGTTTGCTGAAAAAAATAATGTAAATGATAAAACGATATTTCAAATAATGTTATTTTTTAATATAATGTGTATATATTGGTCTGTAATATAAATCTGTCTGTTTGTATAATGCTATGTTTTACGAAATTTTAAACAGTTTCAAATTACAAATTTACACATTATTTCTTACTATATTATTCCATATTATAATGTTTATACAATGTTGTAATTTGTTGTAAAATGTTATATAAATATTATAATAAGGAATAGCACTGTTTTAATTTTCAAAATAATGTCATTTTACATTTAGCATTGATTTTTTAGTTTTATATACTTTTACATAGTATTTCTATTGGGCAAGTATCGTTTTTTAAAAATATTTATCCATATATACTGGATCAAAAAAGTTTCCATACAATGGAATCTTTTTTTAATGTTAGTAACTTTATTATTTTTATAAATTATAATTCGTTAGAAAAAAACGTTTACAAATCTATTGTAGAATTGGAATAAATTAATTACGAAATTCTAGTCTGGTGTATGGAAACAATATTAATTTGTATTTAATTTGATGATTTTCAACGAACCAAAGGCATTTTGCTATAAGTAAAGAGTGTTTAAGAGGGAAATAATTAAAGGTAAGCAATTATACCTACAGGAAATTAACACTTAGCCAACTGAATAGGAAGATCTCCCCTTTGTGAAGAACATAGCTGCATGACCGAACGGGGAGATCTCCCTTTTTGACGCCTTTTCGTTTTTTGTTGTTGTTGTTATTATCAGTTATTGTTTACCTGGAATTGTTCCCAATTGATTGCGCCACTTTTACTGCTTTTATAAAGTACAGTATATAATAAAATACACCAATTTAGCGGTGTTAAATTTTATTAAAAAGTTACACTATCAGTTATGACTAAATAAAATTATAATGGAACGATACCACGCTGTAAAAAAATATTAAACTGCATTATGAATTTTTAATTTCACGTTCAAGTCGTGTTATTTATCTTTACTCATCTTTGATGTTTTCAATTTTACCTATATTTTTTTATACTTTTAATACATACTTTTAATTTGGTGTTTTCTATAAACAATATGTGGAATCGTTAAATAAAATCATTACCGCAAATATAATTAATCACTTAAATAATTTCTAGACTTTTTTGTTTTTCAAGTAGTGAATATTTGGATATATGATACTTGGAAAAATGCGCGGTGGAAACGTATAGCTCGCTGTGGCGCGCGTGCTTGGCTAAGTGTTAACCCTTTGCACTGCGAATTTTATGTCAATTTCGTTACCAGCAGTTCCCAGCGCTTTTAAGTGTTTCATTTGAAATTTACTTTAACTAAAAAATTGGAGAATTTAAATAAATAGCCAGCGCCAGCTGGTAGCGCGCGCCAGAGATGCACACAGTATACGTGGTTGCTGTATACATGTTTTCCTAAGTCTTAAATAACAATAATTCTTGTAAGAACCGTGTATGAAATACCGTCTCACTGTCAATGGATTTAACAGATTTTTTTAGCACGAAACAGTATACGATCGTTTGGATGTTTGAAATATATTGCGTAAAACGTTTTGATATTGTTTCAACAATGAGTAACTTTTAAGGAGTGACTAATCCAATATATCAATAAAATCAACAGAAAATGTTCTGCCGATAACGAAAAATATATTTTTGACTACAGATGGCACTGATATATTGCCGATATATGGGCTACCGAATCCAGGATTCGTCGCGTGGTCGCCGCCTATAAGCGGCGCTCGTACCCACAGGTCATCTCGCGGGCGCCGCCTATAAGCGGCACTCGAAGCGAAAGTAATTTTTTAGTGTATGATATATCCTGAAACAATTTCCAGGATCCAATTCTGCTTTTCTTTCGTACGTTTCACAAAAAAAGGTGGACATGAAAGAATGTCGAGTGGGATTCGACAAAAGAGCTGCTGAGATAAAAACTGATGTTGAGTCACACTCCACATAGCAGTGCAAAGGGTTAAGATAATCGTATTTCGAAACAACTATGTATATGTATTAAGTTAATTAAAGTAAGAACCGAGAAAGTTTAATTTTAACAAGAATCATAAATTTGAAATGTTTTAAAAATAAAAGCAATATATGATATCAAGTTCTGATAAAAGCTTTCTGAAAGATAGAAAAGAAATGATATATGAACAAGTTTTGTTCAGTTTAGGAAGAAATAGAGCTCTACGATGTTGACAATTTTATAAAACTGTCGAGAATCATGTTAATTCGCAATTTAGTACGGAAGTTGTACTTTAATTTATGTTATTACTTGATCATGAATATAATTCTAAATGTTATAAAAAAAGAACGATAAAAAATTGCAAAGATATACCTGTTAATGAAAAATGTATCAAAATATGCATTATCATGTATCTTATCATTATATTTGTCATTATGTTTTATCTCAAAGCGTAAAAAATGAAAATGAAACCATTCAGCTCACAAATACCTTTGACTATAACAGAATTGTCACTGTTCATATTGACATATACTCTAGCAATTTTTTGTGTTTATATTTTTCCATATTGAAGTTAGTTAAATATTTGAAAAGTATTAGAATTTAAGCATCGTAATATCTGATCATTAATAAAAAAGTAATTATTAAAATTTTATGATTTAAAATTTCATATGAATCATATTCTCTTACGTCGGAATTTAGTTTAAAGAAAATGTAAACATGTGTGCAATTGTTAGGTAACTTTTGAAACTAGCTTATTGAGTATGGATTAGTTGAGATAAAATCTCGAATGCTGCATGGATTATTATATCCATGCTGTTGCAAAGGACTAACCTATATTCATATAAAGCAAAATAGAAAATTACTTTATATTCATACTTACATTATTGTTCGTCAAAATACCAACTACTGCTGGTGAAATGAATCCAGAGGCTATTACTATCATTCCGCAAAATCCAAGAAGAATACTAGCATAATTCGGACTCAAATCCACAAAAGTGGCCAAGGGACCAGCGGATATCGCACCAGTTACAGTTGTTCCCGCCATCACGAAGACCACCGCGAGCGTCGGATGACACCCGCTATAGCCCAAAGCCAAGATGAAAATTCCGTGCAAACCAGTACATACGAACAAAGCCAGTTTTCTAACGTTGGTTAAACTCATTTTGTTGGTACGTATGAGCCAGTCGCTCATGATCGAGTAATAATACGAGAAAATCATTCTTAGTATATGCGGCGCTCCAGACAAAAGTCCAGTCTGCAAACAAATTTTCATTATTGATTAGTAAACTGCCGAGCAAGTTTAAATAATAACAAGTAGAGGTTTATTTTATTTTTTAAGTAATCTAAATATTGAATACGTCACTGAATGAGAAATCTATGCAAATTAATCTCATTTTGTAGCTGACAGACAAAAATTAATAACAATATATATATATATAAATATAGCAAATAATTGTCTTTTTGGCTTTGCTATCACAAGATACGTAATAGAGATTCCTCTCTATATATGTATTAAGTTGTCTGAAAAGTTTCTTTCGTTCTATAAGGAAACAATAGGCGCACGATGTTTTTCGTTTTATATTATTTCGTCGAATTACGTCCGATCCATTTTGTTCTGTTGAGACAAACACCCCGCCGTTGCACAGACTTGGTTTCACGTTTGTACGAAGGTGCACTGTTGTAAAAAACACGTTTGCGAAAGAAAGACACTTTCCGGATCACCTAATACATATTGTATATGTTATCAAGAGACTCGTTTTTTCTCTGAAACTGAATCTTTCAATCGTTCACTCAGAACCACTACTTATATCTTATACGTTGTATTGAGCAAGAATATTATATTTAGAAATTTATAGCAAGATAATTATTTAGAAATGTAGCCTTTTCACCGATTTCAATGATCTTGAAACATGTTGTCAAGGCTATCATTTTCAACAACTTTTTTCTATACATGCAATCGCCGCTCAGTTTTAGTCTCCAAGATATTTGCGACAAACTTTTCTTAAATTTATTTTACGAATATTCATTGTGGCGTGTATTTTGGCGCAGGCGAACACGCTTAACGGTGACCATATTCCTATTAATATAACCTAACCTACACGATAAAGGTGAAAAATTAATGGGTTATAGATTGCACTAAATTTATGTGTAGCAGTTAATGCTATCGTAGAGATTTCAATGTTATTGAAATCTGCGATGAAGCCACACTACTAAATAATTACTTGCTGTTTTCGACTACCGAAGAGAATTAAAGGGAATTGATAAAAAAAATTGTTCATTTTCAATAAGATAACGTTAGACCTCATATACTGATGAAGAGTGCACTCAAAGTAGTGAAGTTTAGTTGAAATTTTCAATTTTACCCTCTAGCCTTGTTCCAGAAATGGGACATTTTAAAGATTTATTTTTGTTGATATTATCGTATTTCGCGAAGGAATTCATTTTCAAAAAATCGAAAGGAACAGTGGTTATGTTATTGAAAATTAAAGTAATAGTTCTATAAATATGAAATCTACATTTTATGTCATACTTTATAAAATTATCACTTGTAGAATGCTTCAATTCGACACAAAACGTTTTAAGCATTCAAAATTTTAATAGAATTGTAATAAATAAATAAACTATTTACGAAATTAGGTTTCAGAGGATATGTTTTTACCGCATTGATATTCCATCCGTGAATGAAGTTAAAGTAAGTTGGAGCTTGAGTCATTAGGGTGAGAAAGCCCCACGCTCCGCTCCAGTGAGCTGCGATTGTAACCCAAACTGGACCAGATGTCAGTATATGTTTCCAAGGTATAACAGTTTGTTTTTCGTCGATCGAACTACCAAGATGTTCCAAAATATATTTTTTCTCTTCGTCAGATATTCGAGGATGTTGCTGAGGTGAGTCGTGTATGAGGAATAGCCAGAAACAGTACCTTGGAATTATTTCTTATGTCAAGATCTGTTTTTTGTAGTATAAAGAATATTACAGTATAGTATAAAGTATAGTATAGTGTAGTATAAAGAATGTTGTATATTTTTTTTTGTAAGATTATCCTCTCAGATTAATCACCATTTTTTACTCATTTTTGATAATCTACTAAAAAAATGTTTTGAGCAAAAGTTAGTCAATTTCTTATACACTACACATTTGAATATTAAAAATGTCCAAGAACTTTCTTTTTCAATAAAATCAGAAGCTGACGTTAAAGCAAATTTGACGACTACTATGCTATGATCTTACCAAATAACTCCAAGTAATGATGTTATATAAAATGCAGTGCCCCAACCGAATGTACTACTAACAACTGCGCAAAGGGGATAAGTTATAGCAGCACCGACAGAACTACCTGAAAAGTGACATATTTAAAAATCTGTCGTAGGGCGGAACCATTAGCAGTTTTTTCTCTTAAGAAATGACTTCAGTCGTTATGATGCGAGTAATTAAGAATTAAAACGTTGAGAGTACAGGTGGATTAGTCCCACTACACAATATACTTGATAATTTGTCGTCTACAATAAATGTGAGCACAAATTAGTGTAACAAGTGATTTTATTATAGTAGCTAGATTTGATTTGGAAGAAACGAATGTCTTCATTTTTGTATGATTAATACAGTTTATTAGAATAAACGAATACCCTAATCTCACATTCAGAAAGATGTGGTTTGGTCCACTTTTCCTCTCAATGTCTCAATTATGATCATAAGAAAGACCACTTTAGATTTCGTAACTAAAATTAGTTAATACTAGAATTATATGATTACAAAGAAATCACAGTATACCTGAAAGACAATAGTTGCTCGTGTTAGGAAAAATCGAGAATGTAGAATGACAAATTTCAATAGGAAAATGGTCGAAAAATATCGACATATTTTTGTGCTAACAAAAATCAGGATTCTAGATTCTATATATCAGAATCTGGTATATAGACAATTAACTTTTAACGTACATATAATATTAAATTAGTTAACTTTCACTGCAATTGTGTTTTTTGCTATATTACCAAGATAACAAAATTTAGTGCGTCAGTTTTAAGTTCAATGCATTTTTTTCTGACAGAAGTCTCAAATCCTTTTGATATTTCATTATTTTAAAACAAGCGTTAAAACTTAGAAAACATTTCTACCGTAGATAACAGACGTTTCTATCATTTCATAATCAAACACTTAAAATATATTTATGTGTATAATATAATAATTATTATGTTACACTAAAATATAATAAAATATTGCAGATATTTTATGCAAATTGTCTGTTAGAAATATACATATATAGTAATATGTACAATTATTATATATAATTATTAAATATACATATAGATAAGTGCATATATGTATTATGACATTATAGATACTTTACCCAAATAGGAACTAACAAATTTGCTTCTCTCATTCTGAGGAATCCATTTGGCGGTCATGTCATGCATAGAAGGCCATACAACACCCTAAATAAATAATCGAAAACTGTCTGAATATTTTTCGTTTGAACAACAACGATAGTTTTGTAGATAATACTAACAATTAAATTTAGACTATTACTGAAATATTTTATTTTAATTATAATATTACCCATTTTTATTTCATCGAGTTTTAATGCTTTTGTTGACTTACCGCGACCAGGCCTTGGAGAACCCGTAGTGTCACAAGAGCATAAAGGTGGTGATGGGTCATAAACGGAATAAAGAAGCCAAGAATCGCTGTTAAGAGATTTCCTAAGCCGTAAACAAGTTTTGTACCATAACGTCTTGCTAGAAGCCCTCCGGGAAGTTGCGATGTCCAATGCAACCAGTAGTAAGCTCCCAAAGCTAAACCTTGCTGATGCTCGGTCCATGCAAATCGATCATCGTCCTGAAACAATATTCAAACCCAGAAATATCATTAGTACATTTTTTATTATTTAATTTGTACTTTACAATTTGTCCAGCTGGACATTTGGTAAATTTTTCTAACTTAAATTAGTACATTTGTCAACACAATTTACATTTATTGAATTAAAGGATTATATTATCTATATAAATATGAGTTATAAAATTAGTTCATTTTCATAAAATAACTTTGTGGATTTTTGAAATTAATTTTTCAATAATGAAATCTTAAATGAAACGAATTTGTTTTCTTAATATGCCTTTAAATAAAAAATGGCTTAATTTTAGATTAAGTACATATATGTTTCTACATATACGTATTAATACGTATTAATAGTAGTAACTTATTTTCAAATAGATGAACAAATGATACTTTCAAATCACAAAATCAACAGGTATCAATTTATCAATTAAAAAGTGATAAACATCTTTACACAAAATATTTCAAGTTTTAAGGTAAACTATTTAAGTATTTGTCCTATCTTAACGTTAAAAGATTTTATTTTATTTTACGACATCAAATGAAAGAATATATGAAAACTTGCTTTTATAATATTTAAATATAAATATAAATATATTTTTATAATATTTAAACATATTTTTTAAAATATTCGAAAATGTTAAGTCAGACCGAAAATAATTCGACACTACAAAAGCTTGTTTAAGTATATGAACATGAAAATGTTAAAAGATGAGTTTTGAAATATATAATAATCATCAGAAAATGATGAAATTACAATTACAATTATTATTATACAGAAAAAGTATAAAAATATACGTACAATAGTATCTCGCTCCGAGTGCGATGTAGCAGATATTGTAGTCTCAAGTGTGTTGTTACTATCGTCTGTTTTATTGTATAACCGTAGATTTTCGATGTCACATTGAGAATTTGTTGCCAGCTTTGGACGAGGTATTACCATCGCTACTATCGTCAGATTCAAGTTGATCCGCAGCATATAATTTATAGCGAAACCGCAGAAAACAAGATACCAAAGCACGTCCCGGCATGATATCAGTTCTTTTTCTAAAATGCATTTAAGTTATTTGAACACATTCATGTATAATAAAATATAGTATTGATTTTTTATAATAGAATTGGATAATTATTATTTTAAAATTAATTTGAATCAACTGAAATACAAATTTTAATAAAGTACAGTATCTGCATATACATGTATATACATACAATGCAATTCTTTTACTTTGAAACTTTCGATTTCATTTGTTTCATTGCCACGCCTGTTTCTGCTATGCAAAAGAATTTATTAATACCAATAACATGTAACTCACTAACAGTATTATTTCACTAACAGATTTCACTAACAGTATTAACTGAATTGTGCTAAAGGACGCTGGTTTTATTGATCGAGATTATCAAGGAGATGATTCATTGTCTAAAATTTTGTATTTAAGCTATTGAAATTATTTTCAAGAACTACAAAAATATAATAAATTATAATTACCTAATAGTATGTATGTTCTCTTAATCTGAATCTTATCGAAAAATCTGATTGATGATTAAAAAGATGAATTAAATAGAAAACATAGGAAAGTTTGTCCAACTCGAATAAAAAATAAAGAATATATAAAATAATAATGTTGAAAATGACAACGTGAGTTCGCGCTCGCCATCCATATGCAGATGCACTAGTTACAATAAATAGTAACTAGAAGATAGTTCTAGATACAATCGATAGATTTAATCGATAGGTTTAAGATGTTCTTTCGTTTTTATCCCTAGAAAGTGCAATAAATGTGACTTATAATATTCTTTCTTTCCCTAAAGTGACTAATTTCAAAAAATAATGTATCAATTGAATACACATGATATTCATAAATACACTGTAATTATATACATATATCTAATTAAATGAAAATGTTGTAGACCTGAAAACACAAAGCTCTTTGCATATAACGAATGTAGATGTAGATCATTTTTTATTTATAACATGACATCGATTCCACCACGTTGCGATTTTACTTTCCGATTACTACAATAAAATAGGTTATTAATTAAAAAGTCAAACAACTTAATAATTAGTGTAATAAATTAATATAAAATCAAATAATAATAATAAATTCAATCGAACAGATATTTACATTAATTACAAAAGCTGTAATCTCAAATTTATATGACTGAAGTTAATGATCATTCTCTTCAGTACAGTTGCATTCATGTGCAATTTCAATTACTGATACTCAGCAATCTTCGCGTGGAATCGTGCATTTTCCTTTTTAAAAGAAAATTTTACTTACTATTGGCCATTTCGTCGATTTCTTTCCCTCACAGGTTACGATACTCCGCCAGTTAAATCGAACGAAGAAATTACGCACACGCGATGTCTTCCGCGAATAAAGTTTCTTAAAGAAAAATCTTAAAGATCATTAACGTCTTTATTCTACGTTTAATTGATAAAAGCAAGCTTTATTTTGTATCAATATCGAAACGATACAAAGATAGTCGAACGTTTCTTGGAATCGTGTTGAGGTATACCGTTTTCTGTGAAAATACCTATAATTCCATTGATTTTACAGGAAGTCTCGCGTCACGATGTTTATTCATAGGAATATTGTCATTTGACAGATTTTGTTAAACGTTTCGTGTATCTCTAAGTGTGTGTTAATCAGCTAGTGTCGCGGAGTATACTGCATGATTGTTCTTCGGCTATAATCACGCGTACCCTGAGGAATCTTTCTGCGAACCTCCACCCATGCAAAAGTAGTAGATAACGAAAGTTACGCTCTGTTCCGTACGTTTAAAATCCAAGCTTATTCGTTTCTTTGTCTCGTTATTCGACGAGGCTTGTGTCTGGCTACGCTCGTTATTTATTGATCGTTAATTTATTTATTGATAGAGCATGCCTGTAAATCGGTCATTCCACGAGATATCTGTCCATTTCTTGAGTACATAATTTTAGACCGGACTTTTGTGTAGAGAATTGAGTAAATTTAGAGTAACGTCGCTAGCTTACAATAATATTTTCATAATTTATAGATATTCAATAAAAAATATTATATTACTGTAAATACTGAATTACTGAAATATAGTACGGAAAAGAGAAACAGAGCTCGTTCTACTTATTATGTTTCAAAAATGATTGAACGCTAATTAAGTTCCAGATTTAGTAATGGAGATTGAATGTTGCATATTTATATACTGTGTTCTCTTATATTATTATAATTTATGGTAATAACAGTGTATCTGAAATTATAATCATATATTTCACAATTATTTTATTATATTTGAATACGATTGCATGTATCGCTCTATGTATACGGGGTGGTTGGTAATTGGTGGTACAAGCGGAAAGGGGGTGATTCTATGCGAAAAAAAGTCGAAGATACAGAATAAAAATTTTTCGTTCGAGGCTTTGTTTTCGAGAAAATCGACTTTGAATTTTCGCTCGGTACACGTGCACTCTATCACGTCTTGTTATAACGGATCTCACTGAGATCGTTGTCTCGATGGAAATATTAAAAAAAATAAAAAAATAAAAATTTTTATTCTATATTTTCGACTTCTTTTTTCGCGTAGAATCACCCCCTTTCCGCTTGTACCACCAATTACCAACCACCCCGTATACATAGAGCGATACATGCAATCGTGATTATTATAATTCATAACACATATTACGTATAAATTAAGTATCATAGGAATATAAGTTTTTAAATTATACGTAATTTATCGATATAAATGATCAATATTTTTTAAATATTATTCTTATTATACAAATCGACGACACAATCGACGACGATACAAACGAGAATCGATCATACGTTTCAAAAGCATGATTTCTTCAAAATTACTGTTTTCTTGTAAAAATAATTTATAATAATAAATATATGCATTTCATTTTATAATTGAGCAACTATCATGTCAAATTTATTTATGATTTACTTAAAATGCTAGAAGATTGACTTATAGTATGAACATTTGTGTACAATTGTGAACAATGTAATGTAATGTAAAATTTTCATATTTATCAATATGTTCATTCAACCATTTCGAAGTATTACGTATTTCGAGTTTTATAAATTGTAAATAATATTCTCATTTCATAAAATTTTATAATATTTCTTTTGTTTTATGAAATTTTCATATCTGGGTATTGTTATTCGAAATTAAAATATATTATATTATGTGACTTTATATTATATCATGTATTAAACCTGTATACGTACATTTTGATATTTCTGACGTGTATCAGATGTTATACTTTGCGAATCTTTTTCCACAGTTTTCCACAAGAAAAAATCCAGTGTCTCGACATTTAATAATTTGGGATCAAAGAATCAACCCTCAATACCTTGTTCTATAATGAATAATTGTTCAAAATAATGTTCATTTAACGTAATATCGTTTCAAAGGTTATTTTGTTATTATATATTTTTACTATAATCTGTTAACAAATTATGTACAGATATACAATATATGTGTACAGGGTGTATAAAAGGTGAGAATAAAAACCACCGTAGAGCGATTCTATACCTCTGTATCGGTGAAGATGTGTAAAAAACTGTATGTACAAAATTGACCTTCAGCATGATTTACAATATCAAGATTTTTTAAATGCAACGTATTCTAATGGTCACTAGGAACAAAAGTCTCAAAGGAACCATAGATCGCAAATGACCGTATCTCATGAAAAACGTGTTAAAGTTTCAATGATTCCTAAACTTCATTCACAATGTGTTTCCATTTATATTTACATTTAATGGGAATGTAGCGTGCTATTTCCGTAATAACAGGGAATTACAGAATAGTTTGTAAAATATATCAGAATATAGGAATAACGAATGGAACACAGAAGAGTGACTCTCAGCGTCTATGTTAACAATTTCGTACACAAGAATTAATATTGATATTATATATTAATATATACTATTATATTATATTATATATTAACATGTTTTTCTTATATTAGTATTACATTATATATTAATAATATATAATATTATATAATATATAACATTATATATTATATATTTTTATTAATATACAATATAATATTAATATAAGAAGAACAGGTTGATTATCGCTTTTACTTGTGGTTATCCACTGTTGGACGTATATAAAATAAATCACATGACAATACGACGAATATTAAAATTACAAAAATACATTATAAAATTCGCCGTGTTCAAGCACTCTAACCAAATGACTATGCTCTCGACGAAGTTTATATCGTTGGATGCTGCATAAATTGTAACGCGTTCCACGCTTCTTAAATCGTATATTATTTACGGATAGCAAAAGCAATTTCTGTTGTAATATCCTCAATCGACAAAATGTCAGGATTTGAGCTTACAGAAATCCATATGCAATGGTTGAAAGACTCACCATAAGCTTATGGCGAGGAATTATTGGAAATCATATTATTGGCTCTAACTTTTTCTCTATATCGATAGGAAGATTCTTACGCTCACATTTCCTAAATTTATTATTACGTAATTTATTATTATGTATTATTATGTATTATTTATTATTATGTATTACGTAAAATTATACCACGGTAGAGTCGTCATATTGTCTATTTTATGCGCGATGGTATTTCGTCTCATAGCAATGTTATAATTTGAACAGATAACATTAGTTAAATAACTACATCTGACTGAATGTAGTTGCTACCATAAAAAAGTCAATACGTAATGGTGAGAAGAAATTTAGTGAAAATGTAGAAATGCGACGTTAAATGTTTAAATATACAGAAAGAGAAAAGGAAGAAAAGAAGAAAGAAAGGAAAGGAAGCTATGCGATATATTAGGTCGTCCGAAAAGTTTCTTTCGTTTTAGAAGGAAATAATGGATGCACGACATTTTCCGTTTTATATTATTTTATCGAAGTACGTACGATATATTTTGTTTTATCAAGATAAAAATCACAACGTCTGACAGATTAGGTTTTATGTTTTCATAAAGATGCGTCGTTGTAGAAGACGTGTTTATAAAAGAAAGACACTTTCCGCACAACCTAATACAGTAATGCTATTTTTATAAATGCTATTTTTCTTCCATTCGACTGCAGAATGCTATTTTTCTTCCATTCCACTGCCGGATTGTAAACAAATCCAGTTTAAACATTATTAAAACTGTAATATTTTTTCCCAGGAGAAGAGGTCATTTACGATTCATGTTCCTTTGAGATTTTGGTTACTCCTGATGAGTAGAAACATGGCAATAAAAAATCATGTTCAAGATCGATCTTACACGAAATTTCTTTTTACAAATCTCCTCTGACCCACAGGTGATTTTTACATTTACTTTTTATACACCTTGTATATATTATACAGGGTGGTTGGTAACTGGTGGTACAAGCGGAAAGGTGGTGATTCTACGCGAAAAAAGAAGTCGAAAATATAGAATACAAATTTTTCGTTCGAGGCTTTGTTTTCGAGAAAATCGACTTTGAATTTTCGCTCGGTACGCGTGCACTTTATCGCGTCTCGTTATAACGGATCTCACTGTAGATCGTTGTCTCGATGGAAAAATTAAAAAAACGGATACAAAGAAAATTTTTTATTCTATATTTTCGACTTCTTTTTTTGCGTAGAAACACCCCCTTTCCGCTTGTACCGCCAGTTACCAACCACCCAGTATATTTCTTTCTTACTTTTTCTCATAGAATATGCTGTTACCGTTTGACAAGCAAAATCTGAGACAACTTGTACGTTAAAAAGACTAAAAAGACTCCGCTGACCTCACTGAAGAAATAAAATAGTCAAACTCGAAGATTGTATTCCGCTGGGGTTAGCCATCCACATGTTATTTAGCAATTCAGTTAGAAAAATTTATCAAATGTCAAGCTGGGCAAATTGTTAAGTAGAAATTAAATAACAAAAAAAAGGACTTGTACGTTACAACACATTATCGTACACGTAAGATGGAATTACGTTTTGTATGTATTTTAGTATACGTGCAACTATCACTGTAGACAATAGAACGACAAAGATTTATAGCTGGTATTACGCACAGCGGATCTTTGGGTCTATAAATCACCGATATCGTAAAATTTGCTGATTGTAAGTAGTAATAGTATTTTTGAATAACAATACGTTTATTGATATATCTTCCAAATATATTTATTTTATTTTTCTCGAACGATTCAATAGTTAATTAAAGCAAAGGCAATGTTTTGGTAAACAAAATTTATTTTAAAAATTATTCTGGAGAATATAATTCAGAAAACTAATAAAATCGTAAATGAATTCATTTTGCATTTGTTACTTGTCTTTTTGAGGCTCGAGTACTTTTCATTTTTAACTAAAGCAATTAAAATTAAAATAAATTCAAATCGTGTATTTTCTTCAAATTTCGTAATAACAAGATTTTGTAACATAATTCTGATAGTTTACAAATTAAAATCATTTTCGAATTCATACTTTGCTTATTATTTGTATGCTTTAACGAAAGAGGAGGAAATTTTCTGTCGATGGAAACAAAATGTACCGCGTAAGCAATTACTCGCAACTAGTTTGATCATTGGTAAAAGTAATTATCGTTGAATTACTTATTATACAATTTTTAAAAATATCTCTGCTTTAAGCCAATTATTGCATTCACGTATGAAATTATAACGAAACGATCGGTTACACGAATCGGTTTGTTGCTGAAATTCTCTCACTTTTTTAATAACCTTGAAATAGATAAACTGTATCGATTATGCATTCATCCTTAGTAATAAGTGACAATATTATGAAAGTAAAAATGGTAGTAAATTTGTGAAAGATTAGAGTTTATAATATTCAAGCAATCACTTAGTTGCCAACTCAGTATATTGCAATATGAAGACTTGTTGCAGACTTGTAATCGAGAACATAAAATGCGTTCGTGCACGTATGAGCTGCTCACATGTTAAATCGGTTAACTTCGCAAAATAAAAAGTAGACAAAATTGATGTGGTTATATTTATTGTCTTTTAAAATTGCTTCTATAATATGTACGTCGGAGATGAAAGGACATCGGGGCCTTTCTTTTGGAATTTTTGGGAAGATCCCCAATACTTTAGTCTAGACTATTTATTATAGCTGTACTTAAATAATAAAACTTAAAGGTATTTGTTATGATTCAATCCGATTATGTTTGCCCGAGATTTGTGACGGTGGGCTTGAGCTCGAGGTGACACAGCTGGTCGCTGAACGTAGCCACGGTCACGGGATGAACGTTTTTACCTAACAGAGAAGTGCCAATATCGTGAGACACACGTTGTATTAACAATTAAACCCCGGGCAGGAGCAATGTTAGCTCTACGCGGGTCTGCCTAGCAACGGCTGCTGCAATTTTGTTGGTATCCACGGCCAATATGCAACGAATAAACGCGATCGTAGGGAGAGGAGAGTTCCCATCAGTCTTTTATTCTTGCGATCACCTTGGAGAGCTTTCGCGTCGTCTTTACGCGAGCGTCTATACCGAGCGTCACAGCAAACGTTACTTTGTGCTTCAACATATATTCTACGTTTAACAAAGAGTTACGCCGTTGACCGTGGATTCGTTATTGAACCTAAGAACATTGTCATTAACATCTCGAGTGTTTAATCACCACGGTTATTTGTCAAACTTTGTAAAAATCAATATTTATATCAGTAAATATAATCTCTATTATACAACAACGATGGCTAGTCCGAATGAAGATTTATTACACGCCTCTAAACTTAATGCCAACCCGACATGTATATAATACATAATATAAATATACATAATGTATATTTATGTACATAATATAAACTTAAATAAACATTGTTGAATGTATTATTATAAATGTAATTTTTATCTAGCGACCTGCAAAATGTATGAATAGTATGCTGGGAATAATCGTTAATATTATTATAACTTTCGCATAATTAAGGGAGTTAATCGACTTGGCTAGTGAAAATAAAAAGAAAATGCTTAATACCATCAAATTCATATTTAAACAAAATTTTATTACATAAAACTATTATTACTAGCGTGTGTAGATTTTAATGTTATTATCATCGAGATAAATAGTGTCCTTTTTGTTAGATCTATCCAAGCATTCATCATCATGATTTATGCTGAAATCTTTTTAATAACTGAGTTTAATAGGAGGAATTTATTTCAACAGGTTTAGCACATCTCTCTTTTTGTCACAAATCTACTACTCTGCCGTAGGATATTGTACAGGTTGGTCCACATTTTCCAGAACTACTGGATCTATCTGTTACCAACTTAGCTATTAATGACATTGAACTCTGCATCTTTGTTAAAATCATATTTGAATCTTGTGATGTTGCGTTTTGACCTTTCTAACTTTATCCAATACATTTTAAGCCAATTTACTGCTAATCCTGCAACTTTAACCTTTCCTTTATTGATTCAATTTTCTGATGGCTTTGTACAGAAAAAAATCCTTCTGAGTTGTTCCAACCACATGAAACGCTATTTTCTTTTTACTGGTTTTGAGCAGTTTTTTAGATATCAATGTTTATAATATGGTCGGAAAAACAATGAAATATGCATGGCTAAAGACAAATTATGCTATACATAGATACAGCCCACCTCTAGCGTTGATTTTTGACTGCAAGGTGTTAATTGTATCTTTTTTTAAATGTTACTTTTTGTTATGACAGAATATGACAACTAGTTTGTTTATTGTCTAATATGTACAATTGTATTAAAAAATTACGCAGATAAATTCTCATAAGTATTGAAATGACATTATTACAACAATTTGAGGGATGGATTCTGGGTTACATAAAGGGTCATCTTCCCTCTGTTCAGAGGGTACCGATCAAAAGTTCTATAAAGATAAAATTAATTGGATCTGCCATCCAACTCCTTGTCGATTGATAGTTGGCCGTATTCCGCTGGATCGGGTTGGCTCGGTAGTAAGGTGAGCCGCTTGAAGCCTCGATCCAGGATGCTCGTTGCCGTCTGACTGTGATCGTCCGGATGATGCCGCCGTCGCCAGGTTGAACTTGATGACACGGTCGAAGGGCTGTTGCGTTGAGGACACATTGTCTACCTCGTAGTCTGGATCGTCGTCGTCCCTGTCGTTGCCAAGAAAATTCCAGTTGAAATCCACGACCCAGGAAGTGTTGACCCACCTTGGTACTGGTACTGTTGTCGAACAGCTCAGCCCAGGTAGTGTCGTTGAATAGCTGAGCCCAGGAAGTGTCGTGGAACATCGTCGATTTCTTAAAAGCAAATGGGATCCATATGAAGATCCGTCGTGGAGACGTGAAGGATGTGTACGGTTGATTGGGAGACAGGGTTCCGTCCGCTGATCCATCCGAATCGCGTTTTCTTGGTGATGATCCTTAATGGTTGCACTAGCTTGGCCCGTGGACTTTTCTTCGTCTCGTTAGAGCAGAGTCTCTTGGCCCAATTATCCGCGGAAGACGAAATCAGAGGCATCTTACCTGCCGTTTGTTCAGATTCCTTCGATTCGATTGGATGCAGTAGATTAGAATCTACAGCTGCTAACGTTTGTAGCTATTCTGGTTCATTGTGTCGATATTTATCTGGCGCTGGATTGTTCCGACGTAGTCTTCTTGATATCATCGCCGCTTTGCGTGCGATAGCGTCCGCTGGTTCCGCGTAAAACTGATTGTTCCGACTAGACTCTGCTTTCACGCGCCAGTTGCGCTCTAAATTGACCAAGTGTCACCTTGGACCATTGAAGGTGTTACCATGCTGGGACTGTGCAAGGAATGCGTTGGTTCGTTCTTCCTGGCGAGTTCATCGGTGGACCTGGTAGGCCAGGTTTCCACCTGGTTTCATTGCTCGGGAGGGTTCCAAATTTCTTCGTAGTCTGATAGTTGATCTGCCGAAAGAAATACAGATAGTGTGACTCCGAAATATCAGATCCTTGATCGTGTTGTGAGTTCGTTCGAGCTTCTCGTTCTCGTCTTTCTTTCGTCTTGCTTGTGCTGGGTGTCATAGTTGGTGAAGGAACGTTGGGCGTCGTGGCGTCCGTGATTGGAACTTGGTTCGACATTGGAGAGTGTGCTGACTTCGCTGGAGGCGCGGGCAACTTCAGGGAGAAGTTTAAGATCAGAGACTTGTTCATGGCTCTCTGTGGACTCAGTAGAGAAGCGTTGAGATTCGATGGGATGATCTGTAAATTACTGATACTATTTGAGTGATTCGTCACGGCAATCACTTCAATAGCAATAATCATAAGGAACATCTCGACTCAAATATATTTTATGACAAGTAAGGGCCCTAACTATATTTGCACAGCTAGTGACCGCCTCGACCGAGGGATGGATTCTGGGTTACATAAAGAGTCACCGGACGTATCACAACCAATTCAAAAAAATATTAATCATGTTCTTTAACGTAAGTTTGCTTTGTTGAATGCCCCTTTGACAACAATTCTAAGCAAAAGTAACTAAATAGAAATTTTTAGTAAAAGTAAGTTTGACATAAAGGAGTTTATTTTACTTGATAGATCGTATCACGACATATTTCTATTTGGTTGACCTAATTAAGTAATCGTAGCTATGCTATAAATAAGTATAATTAATAATTGAAGAAAGAGACTATCGGAGCAGAAAACACTAACTCAAACTCTGTTCATCACTTCCTGCAGTTCCCATTATTTGCTTCAAGATACCGCATCAGAGAATAAAGTGTGCAACACATGATATTAAATATAGTAATTTCTTATCATAAAGCAACCGAGTCGCGATAACAGTTAATGTATGCATTTCAAATGCGCAAGGTATTTCACAGTTGCCTGTCATGATGTAGATCTTATTATCTTCGATTTTAAAAATACGTGTACTTCTGCTTTTGCAAACTAGTATACATTATCTTATCTTACTTTCTATTTCTTATCGTGAAAATTCAAATATGTCTCTTCTATCTCTTTATTAATGTTTATTTATACTAATTTCCATATTTGCATGATCTGACATAAAACATATTTATTGAAATAAATAAAATCGATTGATAAATAGAGGAAGAATGTTATTATTATAGTGAAATAAAATAATAGACTAAATGAAACTGATATTATTAATAATTAAATAAGACGATGGCCAAAAATTATGTTTATTATTTTTTAAAATTGATGTTATTTAAAATATATTTATTATGTAAATTAGCTTATTATTTCTGTAAATTAACTATGGTTTATCTTTAGTATAATTATATAAATTTAATAATTTGTGATAAACATCCTATCAAGAAATTAGCAATCTTTATAAATATATCACAGAATGTTATTAACAATGTTTTGATACTATTGTTTATTTGATATTTAAGACGTTCGTTATGTTCGAAGATTGTATTTTGGCATAAGAAATACCATATGTTGGAAATATTACTGGTATAAAGCATAAAGAAAAAAGTCACGGTTATAGGTGACAACAAAATGTTACGTAAACTATTTACAATTAGATTGCCTTAACGATGGAAATTGGTAGAATATTTTGCGAAATGTAACGTAAATTTAGTACGATCTATTATTGCACGTGGATGCATCAGATTTTCTATTGTACAGGGTATTTCACCTAACTTGATCATTTTAAATATTTGTCTTATTTCCTATGACAGGAAAAAATATTGAAGAAAGAGAATATTCGGTTCGAAGGGACAAGTGTAGCGATAGGCAAAAAAAATTTCTCAAGGTCACATTTTTTTCGAGATTTCGAGGTCATCGAAGTATTTTTAAAAAGCTACATATTTTCATTGCAACGATTTTATAGCTCATAAGAAAATAAATTCAACGGTGTGCAATATGTTGACCTTGAGAAATTTTTTTGTCTATCATCACATTTGCACTTTCGAACCTAATATTCTCTTCCTCTGATATTTCTCTCTATCATAAAAAATAACCGAAAAATTTAAGACGATCAAGTTAGGTTAAGTACCCTATATATTCCATATTTTCCTTTCTTTACTTTTTCTTTCTTTTTCTCCTCGATATTTCCACCAGGTTACTCCATAAAATACGTGTTGATTTTGTACGGTAAAAACCATATTCAATCGGAAGTTGTAATTGTTCAACGGATGTAATTTGTTTACTTGAATTGTAAACAATTCCTCCTTTCACAGAAAAAGATTCACTGACCTCAAATCTCATGAACAAAGAGGATGCATGTGAAGAGCAAGTCTGCATTCTGCGCACGGTGACCAGTTCAAAAATTACATTCAAAAATTGGCGGAGCGGCTCGTGATATACAGGGTGGTTGGTAACTGGTGGTACAAGCGGGATCCTACGCGAAAAAAGAAGTCGAAAATATGGAATAACAATTTTTCGTTTAAGGCTTTGTTTTCGAGAAAATCGACTTTGAATTTTCGCTCGGTACGCGTGCACTTTATCGCTTCTCGTTATAACGGATCTCATCGTAGATCGTTGCCTGAATGGAAAAATTAAAAAAAAAAAATTTTCATTCTACATTTTCGACTTCTTTGTTCGCGTAGAATCACCCCCTTTCCGCTTGTACCACCAATTACCAACCACCCTGTATAGTAATTTCATGTAGTTCGCTTAGGAGATTGAAGCGTAGAAGTTGCAAACATGTTGTACTTCTTATCTGCAATGACAAATTAACAAGACGAATAATGTAGTTCCTAATAATCCCAACCTTCATTGATTGTGAAGAGTGAAGAGACTAATTACGGGATCATAAAATGACAATTGGATGGCCCTGTGTCAAAAGAGAAACGTCTTGTAGGTCCAAAAGACCGTGACCAAATGACAGTGGGAAGGTGGGCGCTTCTGACCTACGGCCGGCAGCAGCCCCTGCAGAGGGTCCAAATCCTAAGATATAAAAACGCTCCCAAAATCAGCACGCGACATTGTATTGCAAGACTCTGAATCGTACACACTCTGTCATAATACTTTGAGCCGTTATTCTGTTGGATTCAATAAACTTTATTATCATATCTAAAACTCCGAATTTATTTGCTGATTTGTGAACGTTCGAACTACGATGCGAACCAATTACTGGTGACCAGTTAATTTAGTGATTTCTTGTATCTCCTACGTGACAATGTCAAAGGAAAAATTAAAACAAATATTATTAGAAGAATGTAAGTGTATCATGCAAAATTATTTACACAAAATTATAACATACATGCCAAATCGATTACAACATGTAATAAAACAAAAGACTATCCAAGAAGGTATTGACATTTAAAAAATTCATATAATATATGTGTTTTTTATGTAAAATCATTGTAGAAAATTAAATGTCCAAATATTTTTGCAAAATAATACATTTAGTACATACATACAGAACGAATAATATGAATACATTTCCTAATATGTTGTTTGTTACGCCACAAATTATTTGGTTTAAGTAAATAAAATTTGCGTTATAGTCAAGAAAAATACATGCTTTATTACAATAAAAAACAAAAAGTACATTAATTTGTAATCTGTAATTTCTTGTTGCTTCGTAAATAGCACACTATTTTCTCATTAAATGTGAATATAAATGTATAAATGTGATGAATAAATTCAATTTCAGAAGAATTAAAATTTCAATGTTTTTTTCTAAAGAAACAGTTGAGTTGCAACATATGATTCTTTTGACACTTTTCATCTTCGTAATGAGAAGAATACGATGCAATAAAAAAGAATTGTCCTTGAAAATCAATTTTGCACAAAATTTTGTTTACAAATCTTCACTGATTTAGAGGTGTAAAATCACTCTATTGTGGTTTTTACACTTACTTTTTCTACACTCTGTACATACTTCCCTCGTTACCTGTTCTGGTGTTATAATCCCCCCCCCCTCCCCCAACTATCATTATTTCTTCGCCTATCTCTTCCTGCTCAGTCCGGCGTTAACCTATGATAATAATTTGTGATGAATATCCTATACACAGTGTTTATGTGAATAGTTGAAATGTAAATATTTCCATTATCCCATTTATTTTGTATTTGTTAGGCGTCTTCAATGTTATTTGAACATCAATTTCCTTTCAATTCTATTCTCACTTTTCTGATTTCCATTTTTCTGATCTTAAAAACATATTCTACTATCGTCTAGCATAAAATGGAGAATACTTTGAAAATCTTTTATGAAGATTGTGAGAAATTATTGTGATTCTTTGTGTAATAAAAAAGTAATGTAAAAAGGCGGAATTGTTATTTATTTTACTTCATAATCCAACAGTGACTAGAAAAATTAAAGTAGTTTGGTTTGTATCACTTAATTTTCTATCCTCTACTTTGGAAATAGTAAAAAGGAAATAAATTTTTATTTTAATTAAATATCTTTTTAAGATGAAGTCTACAAAAGATGGTCTGATAAAAAATATCCCATATAAAAGTATTTCCTTCTTTTCCCGTAAAATGAGAATCTGAAGACAAAAATATAATTTCCATTTAAAAAGAGGAAGTTAAAAAAGAAGTTGATCTAACAAATAAAATTTACTCTTCGAAATCATGGAACTTTTATGTATCGTAACTTAAGACTTGAAATTATCTGGTAAGTACATTCGAATTAATACATACCGTATGCATATGGTATATTCCGGTACTATCGATGGTTACTTTTACTGTTACGTAATCATAATTTATGAGCTGGTCTAGTCGTAATTGAGCTAATATAAAAAATTTGCTAATGGATGTAATTTCCCTCTGTCGCAACCTGCGTATATGGCGAAACATACAATTTTCTTTTTAACATTCTTCGAGCACGAACATGACTGTATGTAGATACGAATAGAGTCAGAGTTGGGCAAAATGTAGAGAATAAATATTTGAAATCCTATTTTAAATAATAGGATTACAGATCAAATAAAGCGGTATCAAATTTAAATAAAATAGTACTTTACATGAAGTGAAACAGAAAATAAAATATTTTTCTTTTGATAACCTTGTCACGGACGGAGATTATCTGGCCTCCTACTGCACTTCTTGAATTTTATGAAACGGAAACAGAAACGCCTTTATTTTCAAACATTTATCTATACAATGAGACACAATTGCGGTTACGCTAGAATAACAGTTTTGAATAATTCTGATGAACAGCTGGAAGCTATCGTCCCTGGAAATTTTAAAGGATTATATTTTCCATATACGTCAAATAAACTCTTTGATCCACTCCCACCTGAATTTTGGTAATTCCACGTTTCGAAAAATTACGCTCCTCGGATAGAACGTTGTGAAAAGCGTCACCGGGTTGTTTCGCATCGCGTTCATTAAGAGCTAGTATAGTGAGATCGGACTAAAGCTTACTTTCTATTAATGTTGACCCTGCAGAATCCGCAAGATAACCTAAATTCTGCCCTTAGTAGCAGAAAAGTCCCAATGCGTCGAAACCGTGTGCCGAAAAAAGGAAGGTAACACATAATCACACTCACTTATTCGCAACTTACACACATTTGTAACTATCATTTGATTACAATACACATATCTATGTTTCTGCATCAATTCGAGTATAATTATTTAAACTCTAACATTCAAGCCGCAATCCTATATAACATAGTTGAATGTATCCACACGATACGAATTTGGCGTTCGAATTGCGTCGATTTTTATCAGATGATTTTGCATCAGGTTCGTTTGCATCTTGCAGCTTCCTGATTTCCCATTAGATTCGTCTGCACATTTTCCGAACTCCTAATAGTCCTCCGGCTTCGTGTTGGGTTTGTTTGTCCTATTTTCCAATCTGGCAGCTTTTCGATTTTATATCGAGATCGCTTGTGCTCTCCGCTTCGCTTTGTGTCCGCAAATGATTCCATTCTAAAGGCTTCCTAATTACTCATCAGCTTTGTCCTCGCGAACAATAATCCTAGTGGCTCCCTGACGCGGCATCAGGTTTGACCGTATATCGTATACCTGCTAACACTGCTGGCACGCGACCATTGAAAATGCTGTGTTTGTTTAGTATTGTGTTGGTAGGTCGGTTGGCTTGTCGGCTTTAAGATGCGATATGCAGTTAGGACGTAGCGTAACCTTACTTAATGTATTTGCCTTTCACGCTGATCAAAGCCCAGGCTCGTAAGAATCTGAAGCGTAAAATAAAATATTTAAACTTTGAATTTAGATATTAAAGTATTAATGTATTTTTTGACAATGAAAATAAACTGAGCATAGAGACAATGTCAAAGCACAAAAAAACCATAACCTTTACTTTAAGTATTGATTATTCGCATAGGTTATAAATTGCATCATTCAAAGTTTTCATTACACAGGTTCGTTACTTTGTGGATAAAAAATTAATTTAACGAAACAGTTTTTCAACTGCAGCAGGCCACGTTATATTATGTATGCCTTAAAAATAATTTCTTCATATGTTTGTATTAATTTGTTAATACTGTAAATTCACGATCCATTATCGTCACTAGGTTTTTCTATAATGGAAAGTATTTATGTTTCATATGTAACAGGAAATATTTCATATTTATGTTGATGGTTATAATGAAATATACTATATCAATATAGGATCATAAATATGCTTCATCAAAAGGATTATAATAAAAATATGAAATAGCATCAAATTGCTATATTTCGATAGAGCACATAGACAGATTGGTGACTCATTTGCTTTAATAATATAATTTATTTTAATAATACTATGCAAGTACGATACACAATAATAATACTTTACTAATAATATTCATTTTAATACCACTTCAAAGTGTTGCTTATTTTTATTTTTGTAAGTTACGAATAGGCTTGACTTTCTTTCATTTTATTATGAAAGATATTTTATATACTTATTTTGATTTCTATTATGTAATAAATCTGATATTTTTCCTTCAAAGTTTTCCGGCAAAAAAATTCAGTGATGCGACGTTTGAAGACCAAATGAATTAATTTTGGAGACCAGATAATTGATTCCTAATAATTAATCATCAGCAATATCGCCACCTGATGTTTTGATAAAGAAAAGGGTATCAAATACTAAAATGTTAAGAAACTTTGTATATTAATAAAGATATTGTAAATAGATTAATATATTTTTAGGAATAATATCTGATTAAAAGATATAAAATATCTATTTACATATGCGCTGTCTTCATCCTCCCTCTCTCTTTCTCTTAAGTTGAAAGTAGCATCAGTTCAATGACACATTATGTAACATGGCATTGTATAATATATCATTAAAAATATATAATGATTAATTACTTTGTTCAAATTTAATTAATTAATTAATACTTTTACATTTAAATATTTCATAATTCTACGCGATACATATTCATTATTTTATTTTTTGTTCTACTCATTTCGTTTTATTTTTATTTTTATTTTTATTTTATTGTATTTTATAATTATACATATTGTATATGACAATATATGAAAATGAAATACAATTAAAAAAATTATAGCTTATGTTTACAGGTGTGTTAAAAATATTAAATATGAAACTATGAGAAAAAAATAATGACTTAAATATAAATATTAAATACAACATACATCTCGATAGTAATTGAAGTTCTATTTACTAGAAAAAAGTAATAAAGATATATTATCAAGGAAACTTTTTTTAAATAAATAGCTAATATAAACATAATGTTAAATTTCTGGGAAAAGTGAAGATATTGATATATAATTCCTAAGAAAAGTGACATTCTATCATATTAATTACACACACACAGATTTCATATGTTTATATTTTATAAATCGCAAGCCTTCTGTTTGTTTATTTTTTGTCTTATAAAACTACTCAGTTCTATATATAACCATAACCTAATTATAGTGCATATATATATTTAATTATAAGCATGTATATAGTTTATTTGTTTATATGTATATAGTTTAGATTTTGCTTTTAATGATTTTAATATCTTAACTAAATAATTTCTTTGATCGCTATTGTTTTCCCAACTTTTTGATGCATATCGCAAAATTCATGAAGAGGTACATAGAATGTTCGTTATACGCAGTACCGGCCCTGCATTCGAATGACATATATTTATGTACAATGTACATTTTTATATTGCAAACTAGTCTCACTGACTACACAACTTTCTGTGATTTCATCAGAAATGTCTGTCGCTCAGCAGCAACATAATATAAACAAAATATCTTTTACTCGGCACAGAAATTAAATTGAATATTGCATCTCCTTATTCGATTTAACAATTGCGTACGGTAATAAATATCAAAGCCCCAGTTGCCTTCTATAGGCATAAACTAAATCAACTGCATAACGAAATTATCGACGTTACCAAATACAATTTATTTTTATTATTTTATTTATTAATTATCAAATACAATTACTAAATAGTCGCAGACGTTCCATTAAATTAATGTACAAATATGATACTAAAAATTTGATAAAACTGTCTTTCAATTTGTCATAAGATATAGTTTTACATTATGCTATATTAGAAATAATTCTTGATACATAATTCTGTATCTATAAATTTCTACAAGTTATATATACTGTAGTGTTTTACAGTTATATTATACACCTATATGCTGTTTTGTATAATAATCTTGATATTTTATATATTTGCAATAATTTTATTTTGACAGAAGAATCAAGAGAAAAAGAGAATTTGTGTCTGAAATAATTGTGACACGAGACTAATTTTGAAGGATATTGTTTTGGCATAATAATACTTTTTAATTTCACAAAAATTATTAGAAGTATTAAAATATACTGCAATATTTAATATTTTAAATTAAAAAGTGAATTTTTCAATTTTTACTTTTTACATAATTTATATTGGTTGTATGTTATAGGTTATGTAGTAATTGGTTATGTAGTCATACTTAAGGTGTGATGTCTCATTCTTCATTGCCTCACGATGTTAGTAAGCATCAATTTTACTTGCAATACATAGATGGTAAACTAAATAAGTTTGCATGTTTATACGAAGTCATTAACCTTCTGTGTGTGAACTCTAATCATTGCAAACGTCATAATTTGGGTTTAATTCTTGCTTATGACTCTGATATCATGAATGAGATACATTTATCAAACAGAATTAAAAATAAGATAGAAAAGTTACTACGTTACTAAGTTATATGCGTATACTAACGTAGAATAAATAAACTTTGTTCTCCTTTATATAGACTTGATAATTACGTACAAATCTAATGCATTTTGATGCCAATGTACAGAAATATATTATGTTTAATAATAATGTTTTCACTTTCTTTACTTTCTTTCATATTTTGTGAAAGTAAACTATTTTTTCTAAAATTATACATAATTTATACAAATCTTTAAACGATCTTAATAGTTAAGTTATTACTTATTAATAAATAACATAATCTTCATTTTAATATAAATTTGGCAAATTTTTTAATCAGTGAATCATATTTTTACTGCTATGATATTATTCATGTTTCCAGCAAAAATAACAAGTTTATGATTTAACGATATTCTTGCATCATACCGTTTACTACACTTCACATATGAATTACTGAATGATTAATTAGGGCAGATATTTTTTTGTTATAACGAATAAAGATATCTACTACATTTTGGAAGAACACAAATAATTTTTTAGAATGTTATTACTTTAATTTATTTAACACGTCAAAACGACGGGGTTTTAAGTTTTCTATTTTTGCAATTACTAAAACCATGCTTGCATTTTTTACTTAATTGATGTTTTCATTGAAACAGAAATAAAATTATATGTACCTGTTTATTTTCATCATATCACTTGAATTATAAACATCCATTTATTCAATTAGAAAATTTAGGCATTTAAGCATTTAAGCTTTATTTCATTTTAATATTTTGATTGAATTATTTTATTAGAATATAAAAGCCTATATATGTACATTACAGATTAGTCATCCCAATGTTAGTAAATATTGATAGAAATACAAGTTATATGGGTTACAATCATGCTTCACATTTATTACAATCTCCTATTGTATTCATTAATATTCATTACTATTTTATCTTAACTAAATTGCACTGTACTATATAATTTATTAAAATATCTAATACATACTCCACAGTATCAATCAATTAAGTAGACTATCTAATGCAATTACTTAACACTAGCCATATTGATATGCTTATGTAGTATTGAATGCTCGTCATTTACACTTCAACCTTGACAGCGTTATTTTTAATGCAGACAAACTCGGCATACCCCATATGATTTCATCGGAAATGGATTTAACAAATTTACCATTTTATCAGTAACCTGATGAAGTTGCCTTTTTTTGTTGGCTTTTGCTATCATCATGCTTGCATGCATGTTATGTTTCTAGTGAAGAAATGTGCGGATTGAATATACGTATCACGGGATGTATGTATATATGTGACATATAGTGGTATGCACATAACTCGTATCAACCTGACACTGATTTTATACTCGTCGTGATTTTATTTGATGCAGTTGCCCACGACCCCCACACTGGCAATGAACCAAAATCTAAATAAAACAAAGACAAGTGAATGGGTCCAAAAATTGACATAGGCTGTACCAAAGTTTACATAATATTTTATGAAAAAAATATTATCCAAAAAATATTTTTAAAAATATATAAGAATAAATGTAATATAAATATAATATAACGTTATATAATATTATACAATATTAATATTGTTATTATTATATAATATTATATTAATATTTTATTATATTATATTTATATTATACATATAACATAATATTTGTTATATAATAATATTTAATAATAATATTTATATTATAATATTTATTAATTATAATATATTGCATAATAAATTGTAAATAATAATAAATTTGTAAATAAGTTGTAAATTATAAATCGCAAAATTATAATTCATCACAATATTTATATAATAAATAATATATTAATATATATGTAATATATGTAAAAATTTTTAGTTTTTGAATTTTGTTTCTGTTACTTTTAGGGTATAACAATATTTAATAATTAGATTATGAGCGTTTATGCAAGTTCATATATTTGTAAATATGACTAAAGAAATGGAATTTAAATAAAGATTTATTTCCCTGGCATTATAATGAATACTTTGGATATGTTTTATATATTTTTACATATTATGTGCATTCTATGCAGATATCTTCAAATTTTTCACAAATCAAAATCAGTAATCTATTAGAAACAGTTTCCAAGAAAATATTTTCCGTGAAAATATGAGGTAACACAAATTTATCACTTTGGAATATTTTTTTGATAATTTAATAGCCTGCTCATGTTGTTTACATATCATGCGTACTTTGGCATAATTTACTATCCTTGTCACATCGTGGTATTTTTTACGCTCCAGTTTAATTAAAATTATAGATAGAAATGAATATTAGTTGACTTTCAAGATTGCTTCCTAATATATAATATTATACAACATATAACATACAATAATATTAAGGAGGAATTGCTGTGTTCTCGCTATATCTCTGAAACTTATCTTTTATATCTCTCATTTACTACTTAAGGGATGTGTTGAAAATATTTATTATAAAAAATGATTAAAAATTATTTTGAAAATTATTATTTTTGTTAAATTTCTTTCATACGTATCTATGTGGAAAAATATGTTTGTTTTACGTATTTGAATAGATATTTATTTTTTAGGTCACATCGTAAAAGTTTTAGATCATGTACATTTAAAACCGATTCAAAATAGATAAGAACATTAAATGATAATTCAGGTTATCATATCGACTGACATTATATTCTTATTAGCTTCTTAATGAAGTTCCCATTCCATTTGACAAGATGTAGGACTTCTGTTATTTATGCGACTATTCACCAAGACATTATAGTGGAAAGCATTATACTTCACTCGGTTGATATTCTAATGAATTATTTCCTTAATAATCTATGTAATACACGTAGATTAGATTTGATTCGTAAATTTAAAAGAAAATAATTTTATACCATATTTAAGGAGAAAAACATAACTCTTGATAACTATATATGTAATATGATGTATTACAGTTAATTATCTAATACTTATACTGATTGAACTTCAATTTATGTTTTGCTGTTTTAAAAAATAATTATTTAAATAATTCATCCAAAAATTCTATAACTACATTACTGAAACAAATATATATATATACCATTTCGCTTATTTTTCTTTATACTCCTTATAAAGTCATATTCTTTATTTAATATATTTTATGCGAAAACATTTTGTTCAATAATGTTTCAATTTTAAGACAAAGCATTACTTTTTTCTTAAATTTTATTCGACTTACTTTTTACATGAAAATTCAAACATAAATGTTTGTATCTTTTTTTCAACACCTTTATCCTTTTTTTCGCTATGGAAATTAAAAGAAGCAATTTTTAGATTGCTACCTGTAATCTTGTCAAGTTTTGTATAATTTTGGAGATTAATTTTATACTCATATCTTTTTTGTTTATTTATCTCTTTGTTAGTTGAGCTGTGCCGCGCGACAAGTTACAAGTATATTTCTAGAAAGAAATGTTTCCCGCATTTACGTAAGCCATCGATGATCGGAGGGGAAGCTGGCCATAGAGCATCGACGCCGTTGCATCTAGCGGCTTGCTTTCGGGTGGACAGTCTTAATTCTGCTCTTGAGCGAGTCGCTTCGTCATTAGTTTTCTTCTGGTACATCGTATTCAGTGACATCTCCATATTTATTCCTTTTTTTCCGTCTCTGTTTCCTTCGACAGATTTACCATTGCACGCATAATCCCGACATCAAAGCTGCACAGATCTATTATTTCCTCCTTATCAAGAGTTTTTCTTGAACGAAAAGAGAAAGTCACGACAAGTATTAAGATAATGTACTTAGTTTAATATTCGACAAGTTATAGTTAGTTTGTTTACTTTGGTTGCAAGCGAAGTTTCTGCCTTGCCAATCGAACGATACCTGTTGGACTACAAGAAATCGATCAACGTGCACACACGATTCTACGCAATGTACGTATTCACTTTATTCAATTCATATTTTTCAACATCCTTCCTTTTACAATTTTATGTCCAAGAGTTATGTCAAAGTTCGTGTCAATTTTATGTAGCGGTTGCATCATTGATGTGTTTAGTAGATAATTATTCATTTCTTTAAACTTTTTTTAGAACTGGGATCAATGCTTTTTATCATCAGATTTTTATAAATTTATGAGATTCATGATCAAGCTATCATAATTCACTATATTCGCTGTAATACATAATAGAGGGGAAAACTATTATTAGTTACCTAAATCTCAAACAGTTGTTGGGTTGATAATTACAGTTTTTGTATTCGTACGTAATGATTGAAGAAATGATTTCTTTTCTTTATATAATAATTACTTTGTATATAGGTAACATATTAGTAGTAGTAGTCGTAATAGTTTACTAGATTCTTTATGAAGTTATAAAACTTCCTGCTTACATCTTAATCTTTTTTTATGCACAACTTCGTATCAAAGAATTATACATCGTACTTATCTTCACAGCTAAAATCCATACAGAGAACGAAAAGAATATACATCTTAGGTAAACTTTAAGCTATACAAAACTATATACAATTCGTTAAACGAATCAGAAATTTTTGCAATATCTACAAACACTTAACCAATATGAAACATACATATATATATATATATATATATATATATATATATATATATATAATTAGTAATGTAATAACGTTTTCGATAAAATTTAAATTTGTAATAAAGAAAAAAGAATATACAGGGTCATTGGTAACTGGCGGTACAAGTGGAAAGGGGGTGATTCTACGCGAAAAAAGAAGTCGAAAATATAGAATGAAAATTTTTTTTTTAATTTTTCCATTGAGACAACGATCTACAGTGAGATCCGTTATAACGAGACGCGATACCACCGCTTGTACCACCAGTTACCAACCATCCTGTATATAAAATATTACATAAAGCAATTTAAAATTACATATTACAGCTGTATAATTTTTTATCAAATTTCTGTGTTCCCTCCTTATTTATGATATTTTTTAATATAAAAGATATCTATAATATGTTTCGAAAACTATTTAATAAAAATATTAATAAAAATTTAATAAAAAAGATTAATAGAAGTGTTCTTTGCTCGTTAAGAATTTGCTTTCTTAAACATAATAATACATTTTTAATAACTTAAAATTAGTAATGTTTTTAATTATTACAATTTTGCCACACGCATACTATACATACTATATATTGCATCTTTAATTTTGTTGTTGCGATAAAAAAGATGTACGTTTATGCAATTAGAACAAAATTAGTTTTACATTTCTGTTGCCATAAAAATCAACAAGTGATTTGTAAACACAAATTTAATTTTTCCCTTTCTATTCCTTTTTTCTTCCTTTTCCATAATAAATTAATATAATTAATTCTATATTTTAATTACCTTTTAATGATAAGGCCATGAAACAATGTGTACAATTGCGTTGTAATGTTATTGAGAAGTGTAAATAAAGCAACTTACATATTGTTTTACAAAAATGTACTAGAATAATAGATATTTTATAGAAAATATCTTTTTATTTATTTTTTCGTTTTATTACGAAAATCAGAAGAGATTTCTACGATTTGAAAAAAGATATTGTATGCATTTTTGGAAGTCTTTATCATGATAAATATTAAGACACAGTATTTAATAATGTAATGTTACTGAAAAAAGATACTAAATGAAACGTTACGTTAATACAATAGTGTCCATTGCTACTAAAGCTACCGACGGCTAAAGCATCGATCTATTGAGTTGGCAACTAAGTGATCGCGGATTTTGTCATTAAGTGGTAATATACCAACCTAACCTAATATATCAACGAAATCAAAATAAGAGCTATGCATATATTATATAATGCAAAGAAAAAAATAAACTTTTCTATAAATTCTATAAATCCATTCAAATATCGAAAGATGCATCGTTGTAAATCTGGGAACTTTTAATAAAAAGTTATAAAATAGCTGTTTTGATTATCATGGCCTGTATTTGTACAATACTCATTACAAACTAAAACTGAAAGTTATCCAGCGTTTCCTTGTATTTCATTTCGATAGATTTCAAGGAATTTCCTGTTGAAAACATGCCGAGTAGCAAAACCAGAATCGCTATAATTGGTGGTGGAGTAGCTGGACTGGTGGTAGCTCGTCATACAGCCGCCAAATTGGACACTTACAGTCTTACGTTATTCGAGCAAACCGATCAAGTTGGTGGTACATGGATTTACACTGATGAAACCGATGTCGACAAGCATGGACTACCGGTTCATAGTAGTATGTATAAGAATCTAAGGTTAGTGCAACATTTCATTTGACATTCTAGTCGCCATTTCTCGCTTTACTTGTGGTAATTTCATGTCAATTACTTCATTGATGCACCCTTGACAGGCCAAATCTACCAAGTGAATCTCAGCATAGTTTGCCATTCAATGTTTTGACATAATTATAATCTTTCAATTTATGTTAATTTCAAAATTAAATTTTCCAGGTAACTACTTAAATTTATAATATGTTTTTAAATAAAAATTAAATTTTTTACGTTTTAATATCAATTTGTAATCTATATATAAATTCATAATATACATATGTATTGAAAGTTATTATCATATTATATTACATATATAAAGTTATAATATACATTTATAAAAGAAATAATAATTGCTGACAGTCGACTGAGTGGTGGGCAATGTGGGTAGTCTATGTTCACTATTCAACAATTTCTTTGGACTTTGCCAGGCAGCAGTGTGTAGTGTGTAATGCTGACATTGCCCAGGTTATGTCGAGTTTACATACCCCGCACATACAGTAACATATGATAGTGGCACTCAAAAAATTTCAAATTTACTTTTATTGAATGTCTACATTATGTTTGCACTCTCATCATGTAAATATTTATAATTCCATCAGATTTGCTTCAGAAGGTAAGATTGTTATTTATGCCGCTATCAGTCTGGGCTTAGTTTTACAGCAACATTGACTCATCTTCAATTATTTTATGATACCATAAGTTGAAGATAGTACTGCTTTCGAGAATAATAGCATATTTTGTGTCAAGTCGAACTTATAATATTGTTAAAATGTCTCACGAAGATTTCTTTATAAATTTTGAATCGTCTCTCCCCTGAAATTCACGTTTTCTGAGTTCTGTTACTATGAAGAACGAAGCAGTGATATGTCTACATCGAAAGACGGCGTTTACAAGATTACATTTATTAGATAGTTAATGATTTACATGTTATTATGTAGATATTATCATCCTTGATATTAGTACTGCAATAAATATAAATACTATATAGCCGTAATTAATACGTTCTGATATTGGTCAAAGAAATACAGGGTGTTTGGTAATTGGTGGTAGAAGCTGAAAGGGGGCGATTCTACGCGAAAAAAGAAGTCGAAAATATAGAATACAAATTTTTCGTTTGAGGCTTTCTTTTCGAGAAAATCGACTTTGAATTTTCGCTCGGTACGGGTGCACTTTATCATGTCTCGCTATAACGGATCTCACTGTAGATCGTTGTCTCGATGGAAAAATAAAAAAGAAAATTTTTATTCTTCGCAGACATTACCATAAATTGAAGGTATTGTTACATTTTAACATTGGATAGGTTTAATGCCATTGAACTTGCAATACTTAAACTATATTCGCGTTAAAACTCATAGCTTAATGGATAATATGAAAATTTCTTTGGTAGAACACAAAGATGTTTCCGTTTACATCGTTTGGCAAACAACTTACCAAATGAAATCTTTTAACGGCACCGTTTTCCTGAATAAGATTACGTACAATTTCGTTGTACTGCAAAATTATGCCGAAGATGTTTTCGTATATTTTGGAGAAGCTTTTTTATATTTTGGGCAAAAACTGAAATAATTTCGGCAGGAAAAATAAATAAAAGATGAAAGAAGGTAGAATGTCTGCGAAACAAAAAGTAAATAAAAGGTAGAAAATAAAGTAAAACGTAAAAAGTAAAGTAACAACTAAATAAAAAAGAAAATTGCAGAAAATGGTGTTTACGAAGTGAAAAATAAATGAAAAGAAAATAAAGTTGTCTATGGGCGATAACCTTTAAGTATGTATAAGAATTGTGCATAGATTAGAAAATTAAACTACACTCAGATTGGAAAATAAAAAGATACTATCTTTATAGTATTTTTTATTATATTATTTTATTATTATATTATATTATTATTATATTTTATAGTATTTGAATTTCAATTTTTTTTTATTGTTTCAATTAATTTTATATAGTTGAAGTGTGCAATAACAGAAAGATTTCAACTAATTATTACAATATCGTTGTAATGAAATATGTGGTTATATAATATCTTAAATCTGTAATAAAGTCAGTTTAAACAATTGTGCTTTATCTGTTTTGATATTTTAAATAATTAAGTACTAATAACATATGAAATACTTAACGTACGTCATTGTCTTAGAAAAATATAAACAATCAAAATGAGTAAAAATTAGGAATTATAATCTTTTATTGCTGAAATGAATACTGTTGTTGTAAAGTACATATAAGCTTGAGCATATAATTACATGAGAAAATTTAATAACAAAGCCTTAAAATCTTTTAAAATATTAAAATGTTAAAAAAAGTTTGTTAAACATAATATATCAACATAAAACAAGATGTAATTAATAATGCATAAAATACAAAAGAAACGAGAGAAACAAAAATAAAGAAGTGACTAGTGCAGTTATAATAAAACAAATTATCGAATAATCGTTATATTTTTTAATCTAATAGTACCAAATATTTATTGTTTTTACGCTCATTACAATACATTGCAAATCACAAAAATTATTATACATTGCTTGCATAATTAGTATTGAAAAATATCCTATCTAAGATAAGAATAAGAAATACTTAGAATTTACTGATAGAAATTGGAATAATTGCTTTTACACGAAACGATTTCCAAAATGATATTATTTATACTGATCTTTTTATTTGTACTATACTACGCGACAATATTATTTTATTATGCTACTATATTATACGATACTAGACTAATAAAATTCCATTTGAATGGAATAATCTGTCACGGTGGAATAGTTCAGATGGCAAAATACAATAATTTCGGAATTAAATTCGAATGCAAACCAAATACCGTTCACAATTTGGGTTATTCGATCAGCGATGCAAACACAGGATCATCGATCGTATTTGTTTTTACGCCATTTATACAGTAAAATGGTTCTAGACAATCTAGCTGGTTGCGATAAACTTTGCTGACACGCGATACACTTCTTGACATAGTAATGAGACAATCGCTTTGGTAAGCTGTTCCGGAAATTGTTAGAAATGAAATAAAAACACGTGATAGTAATAAAGCAGTAAAATATTAAGTGCATAGTTTGAAGTTCTTACATATAAAATATGTTTTTCCGCTTGGTACTGAAATATTACAATTTTGATTTTGGTGGCCTGTATTTATGAAAAAATTAAGAACCCTTGGCATCTAGAAAATGACAAACTGGAAATGATTGAAAATGAAATTAAGTAAATTAGTGTCTATGTTAATGCAATAAATAGTAAATTTTAGAAAAGTAGTATAATAATAGGTATGTGTATAAGAAACAAACATGAATGTTGTGAAATACATAGGAAACCTCGAGGATACATTTCTGAAGATAACATTGGAGGTTAGAATTACAATCGAGGAAGTTCATAACCCAATAAAATAGTTTTCTACTCATGGTTATATTACTTCATTGATTTTGCTATTATCGCGACTAGTCGTTCCTTTCAGTTCATTCCGTTTAGAGCAATACTTAATCTAAACGTAACTATAAAAAGAAGTCGCACCATGATTCAGACTTAATGAATCGAAAAGTCATCTTCACGTTTAGAGTTAACGAACAGTTACTAGAACAATTACTTCACGATTATGCATACAATTCGTTAGAAGAATATTTTACAGCTATTCTACGATTTCAATCGTATAAAGTATTTATTTTACTTAATATTTAAACTAATAAATAACTTGGTTAATTAATTGATTTCTGTATATTATACAACACTTTAAAACAAACTCTGCATTAAAAAGAACAAGTCACTGCCAATCACTGTCAATCGAATTTTTGTTATCATTTATGTTGTAATCAATGTAATGTATTAATACCAATTAAAAACATATGTCATAGCGTATTATGTACTGTACTATTTTACTGATGAAATAAGAACAGGAAAAGGAAATATTTTTGTATTTATTTCAATTAATTAATATAAAATAAGTAAATAGCTATAACGCATGATATTCGAAAGCAAATGTTTCAAATTGTTGTCTTAATGCAGAATTTCATGATTTTCTCCTTTAGAGTTTCGATGAAATTCTTGTTTGTAGATATTAACAAATAATCTTCGCGTAAATTTTAGTTCTGTATTATAAAACTGTATATGTTTTGTTTATAAATTATCACAAAAACGTCCTTCAAAATTTCGCGATTTGTAATTTACGTATTGTATCGATTATATTTGTATCGATATCATATGCATATCATAAAGTTACATGCTAGCTCGGATGACACAGTGTTGGAACAATAAATATGTCAAAGAAAAATTTGTTTATGAACAATTACATCTTACTATTTTTATGTCTGTATTCTGTATTTTTATTTTTAGTTCAAACAATTAATTTTTACCTAAAATGAAATTACTTTTTAAAATTATGATTACCCTAGTTTCAATAATTTCTTTTGTACAACTTGATCTACGTACCATTATTGTTTATATATTAGAGATATTCTCTTGTAGAATGCAGAGATTTTAATTTCCATAGCAAAGTTCCTTTTTACTAAAGTTATGACTCACATATACATTCGTAGTGATTAATATTTGTACATTTTGACGATTATTAAAGGTTAAGCAAGATGTGTATTGCGCATATAAAATTTGATAACATACGATAGTATGTACATATTTGGGTCACATGTAATTACACGTATACAGTTTCCATGATTTTTGTTTTATTATAATTAGAAACATTCTTCGTCGATCTGTATGGAATATAGAATTTATTGCAAGAAGACCTTAATAGGTTATGAAGATGGTAGGCTTGCAACAAATTATACCTAAAGATACCCAAGTACCAAATGACGAGAATGTTTCTTAAACAAGACAAGAATTCTGTTATTCTTACATTCTTGACTGTTCTTACCTATCTTCTGGTAAATAAAGAGCGCCACCTAGGCTTCCTCTATAACGAGCAACTGTTTTACCGAGCATATCACTAACATTATCGACAAGGCAAATGAATGAATTTGGATTTATCTTCTGATTTTCTAGGGATTTCAGAAATCCCTACGCTTTAAAAATTCTGTATAATCGTTTGGTCGTATCTTGCTTAAAATATGTTGGTATCATACGATCAAGTTCTTCATTAAAGCAAATATAGACATTCAGCTTATTATAAAAACAGTATAAATTCCTGCTGTGATAAATTTACATCAGGCGTCAATGATTATTTATAAATACAGAAAAATGCGGTACTGACACGTGTGATAGTTGTGATACTTGTGTACTGTGATTGTTCAATCCATAATCGTTATCACAACTACGTGTCAGTACTCCACAAAATGAATATGCTGATACTGCAGGAAGATTGTTGATATTATTTTTTTATACAAAGTTATCAATGATCTCATTGACAGTCTTCTGCTACTTCGGCTTATTAACTTCAATGCTTGTTCACATCCTTTACGCGATACTCCGGTCTTCGGTGTTGATTTCTGCATGAATGATCTTACATTTAGCGACCTTGTTAGAAGAAAATGCAATTATGTAAATGGTATTCCTGCCTGAATAGATCTCTTTTCTGGTTCTTTATATAAGCTCAGACGATCAGCTTTGACATTTGACATTGTAACGCCTTTTTCCTTTTTGTAACATGTTTGTCAATTTTGCGTATTTTTAATTGATACAGAAAAAAGAAAATTACGTCTCATCGATTAAGAACTAGAAAAATTAGAAATTAGGGAATTTCTGAATTAATTGTTGCAATTATTTTACAATCATTTTACGATCGACTCAGTATCGAGAATGTAATAATCAAAAATAAAAGTATATATTTAAAAATAATTGTTAAGTAATTATACATTTTTAATGTTAAGTAATTAATTACTTGTAACAATGTTTCATTTATTTTAGGGTTAAATAATTTCTTTCATAAACTATCGTAATATGTTACAGAACAAATCTTCCTCGGGAAATAATGCAAATACCTGATTTTCCAATGACACATGACGAAGGGCCATCATTTGTTCATCACAGCGTAATTCGAGAATATCTTTCGGATTATGTAAAACATTTTAATTTATATCCGCATATAAAGGTAACGAGGCAGACCAATCCTTAAGTGACAAAATTTTAGTATCTCACATATATGTACGTTATCTTATTCTGAAAAGTATATTTTAAAGTATTAAGTAATTCATAAGTTTAGTGTACCATAAAATAAATAATTTGCAATATAAATATTTGTACAGCAAATTATTTGTTATAAATTGTTGTTGAAAAACTCCTTTTCCATTGTTTCCATTGTTCGATTTAGTCCAGTCAGTTTAGTACAGTGTCCAAATTTAGCATTTCATCATTTGGCAGAGATTCCAATTCAACTATGTATATATAATATAATTATATATAATTATCATATAAAAATATATAATTGGTATCTGTGTCAATACAAAAGGAGTTTTTCAACAACAATTTGTAATTTCAACAAGTTTGTAGTAAATAATATAATGGAAGCTTTAAATATCGATTACCAGAAACGTTATAGACTTTCCCAACATAAAAATATTTAATTTTAAGTTTCATATATTTGGTACTTTCACAAAAAATTAATTATATTATAAATTATATTTCAGTTAAATACTCTGGTAAAGCACGTGGAACCAGAAACTTTGAGAAACGGTCAAACAATCTGGATGGTCACGTACGAGGATTTGGAAAGCAAAATAGAAACAACTAAAACGTTCGACGCCGTGGTCTTGTGTAATGGTCACTATACCGTAGGCCATATTCCACACATTCCAGGTATTGAAAGTTTCCCCGGCGAATCTATACATAGCCATCAGTACAGGGTACCGGAAGTGTACACTAGGAAAAGAGTTTGCATCCTCGGTGCCTCTTGGTCTGGTATTGATATCGCCATAGAAGTCTCGCAATACGCCGAAAAGGTACGCGGAATTTCATTAAGTGTTACTTTACCGTAGCTATGCACATATCTTTTCTGCCAATTAACATACAATAGTTTATTTATTCCAGTTTTGTTTCTAGCTTTAAACGCCTGAAGTAATATACAAGAGCTAAATTGAAAAGTTTCCATGCATGTGTTAAAAACTATTCTTGATGATTCACTTCTCTCCAAAAGAGAATTAGTTTTATTTTTGTTATATACATTTAATTATTTTATAATAATACTTTACAATTTTGTAATTAATATTCATTATATTCTACTATTACATATTAACAGTTGTGGGTGTTACCTGCGATTATATTATAATTGTCTCGACTGTATCCAATTAAATCATGTGGATATAAATCTCGTGACTAAATCCTTGTTGGTGTTATTAGTTTGAATCGCGTAAATTTTTCATGTATTTCACGTATGGTAAATCACGTAAATACAATGTCTTGCTAGCAGAAATACAAAAACAGTGCTACTCTAACTAAAGCTTGTTTTTGTAAATTCGATGAATTTTCATTGCTCATGATACAAATCATTTTTTAATTAATGCGTTATTATTTAAAAAATTGAAAAATTTGATCTGCGTTGTTTTTGTTATGAATCTCTCAATTGCATCAATGCTGAAACTTATGCGATTCTGTGTTTTTTAAGATTTCTCTGTATACATGAATGAGTTATTTACGACCATGATAGAAGGCATCGTCGTTCGCAAAAAATTATTCCTCATTATCAGTATCTGCTAATTGATTGAAGAGTCGTGTTGTAATATGCAATTTGTTTGTTCTCAAATACAATGTTAATTGCTTTGAGATTAATTAATCAAAAATGATTTTTTATTAATTCTATATATATCTAAGTAAAATATTGTAAGAAATAGTTTCACATTTAGCTCATTATACATTACATATACTACATGTATTATTATTATATTATACTTAGTATACAGTGTAAGAAAATGATATTCAATTCATTCTAATAATGAAAAGATCATTTTCATGGTGTAAGTGATTTAGATAGAGTTTCTATATCATATTATATGCGAAATCTTTTTTTTATATAAGTGAAATACTCTCTATAACTACATTGTTGAGAAATTACCTATATGTTTACCAATCCAGGTATATTTAAGCCACAACCTACCAGAACCAGTTGATTCGAGAATGTCGAAAAACGTAGAACAGAGGCCTGGAATTCAATCGATTCAAGGAAACATATTCATCTTCCACGATGGTTCCACGGCTGAAGTAGACAACTTCATATATTGCACCGGTAAAATGACTTGATCTCCTTCGTACATATAAGTGATCGAGGTATCCCAAATTAATTATACATAAGTAAGTGGAAGTTTGTCAGGGCCCTGTCGAATTTTCATTTTTTAACATATATTCAAATATTTGAAATTCTTCGTGTCTTTCTATTTTCTAAGTAAAATTAGATTATACAGATTGTTACAAAATAATGATTAAATATTTGAAATAAAGATAGCAGAAAAATGTGATAAAACTTCAGTTGCCTTCAGTTTCAAAATAGTAAATTTCAATTAAAGAGGGTTTTACAATACTTCAATCTATATATTATACTTTATTTTTAAATCATCAGATCAAATAAATCATCAGATTTATCAATATATTCTAATATTAATTCCCACTCTTCCATTTGAGTTGGTACCTTTCTCTTAATAATTTCATTTAATTTAATTATTTTATAAAATTTAATAAAGTAAACTACTCCGACCTTATATATTTGTTTAGTCCCTCGGTAGGACCCTGACTTTCTCAACTGACCATTAATTGATACCCCTTTCAACGAAATCTTATGTTTTCAGGCTATAAATTTACGTATCCCTTTATGTCGACTAAAGTTGAGATGCGTACGGACAACAATCACGTCGAGCCGATTTACAAACACCTAATACACATGGATTATCCGAATTTATTCGTAATGGGACTGCCTGCAATAGTAATTCCATTTCCTATGTTTCACCTGCAAGCTCAGTATATTTTAAGCATTCTCGAAAATCGCATTAAGTTACCTTCTACTGAACAAATGCGCGAAGAATATCAGATGGAAAAGGAAGCTCTTCTCGACCTTGGAATTCCGGTATACATTTTATTAATTTGCCTAATATACACAATACCATTATACTTTTTTTTGTGATGAGGATTGAAAATCACTGCAGTATATCCGTCAGGTGATATTTTAATCTTTATTTTTCATTTGTTTCGTACGTCGCATGTATTTTTAATTTCTTAAGTCACAGGATATCGAAAAAAGTAAATATCGACTTGAGGTCGAAGAGATATTTTTTAATCATCAACAGATTCAAAGTAACAGATTTTCATTTTCCACAGATATCATGAAGAAAACCGCTGTCATACTTATATTAAATTATATTAAATCATTGATTACCGGTTATTTACAATTTGTATTATTGTATTAACAATAACTAATCCATAACCATTGAAAACAATACGTCGTAATCAAATGTTGCCTTAAATGGCACATGTCAATTTTAGGTACCATAATTAGTAATTTTCAAATTAGTAAATAGTCCTGAAATAAGATGTAAGATTTTTGTTTCGTTTTATACTATTTTCACAATAAGATTAACTTGAAGAATACCTATAATTACAACGATATCGCAACTTATTATAACATAATATTGTTTTAATATCCAAAACACAACGAAGAAATGAAATAAATTAATATTTTTACAGCTAAGACATATTACCAAACTAAAGGAACGGCAATGGGCGTATTACGACGAAATAGCTGCGGCTGCGAATATTGCAAGTTTCCCACCAGTAATCCGAAAAATTTACGATCACTCGAATCAAATGCGTGAATTGGATTTCACCACTTACAAGAACTACCAATATCGCATAATTGACGATGAAAATTTTGTAGTGTGTTATTGTAAACCTTGTTAAGCCTTAAACGCGGAAATCAAGCAGAGCTGTTCTAATTAACGAATGTTTTGCATAGAAATCGTTGAAAGTTCGCTATTACTTGGCGTTCAATGATATTTCTTGTGTTTTTTGTTCTATTAAGCTCAAGATCACTTTAGCGTCTTTGTTTGTTTAGCACTGAAATACCAGTGCACTATGTCTACAGTCTAGATAAAACAAGTCGAAGGATGATAACGTTTCGCATACTTCTTTACGAAATAAAGCGTATGTCGAGACGAGAATGAACAGACATAGTTGCGAAATCGAACGCAGCAAACAAAGCTTAACAGCGACTATTTGTTCTGTAATGCTGTTTGATATATTTCAGTATCGTTTATATATTTGAGCGAAACTTCCAAGCTTGTACGTATATGTGCACACGTCAATTGCATTATACCGTTACTTGTGTCAATTAAAAATTGAGGAATTTTGTGAAATTTTGTAAAGTAGAAACCTATGTTAGTATCTGGACTAACAGGTTAATTTACTACTATGACTTAAATCTCCTTATTCATTATATAATTATGTTATCTGACTTTAATCATTGCAGAGTAATATATTACTACTTTTTTAAATCTAAAATTAAGTTTTTGAAGTTTAATATTATAACAATATTAGATTTAATCATTATTGATTCTTTGGAGAAATTCAAGGAACTTTGATTGGTGGTATCAAGATTCATATTAATTCTTTGCGTAGCTTCAAACAAGAAATGAGTACAAAAAACAAAATATAAATAATAAATTAATTTGGGAATAATGAACGAAATAAAATGAAAATCTCTTATCTATCTGCGTCTCTATCTCTTCTCTGTATAAACTGTCCGGCTACAAGTGTAAAAATATATGTAATAAGATAAAAATCAAGAATAAAACAATTGCGTTTCCGGCTTTGTTTTTTACTTATTAACAATTAAAAATTAGCCGAAATATCCCCGTGCACGAGCAGATCTCCTTACACGTATGAAAGTAGATCAGCCTAAGCAGCATGTTTTGTAAACAAAATCGCAAATTAAGCATTGTACCTGTCTATTTATTAAAATCCATAAAAGCATATCGAAAACCGTCTTATGGAATTTTCGAATAAAGAGGATTAATTTTGTTTGTCTAATCATTTGCCTCCATAAATAATTAATAAATAATTGCACATATGAACAATGTTTATACAAATTTCATACACGCACCAAAATCGTCGAAAAATCGCATGCGCATCAAGTATTCCTGAGATGATACTAAATGTAGTCGACACCTATTTGCATACCAATTACTAATCACTGCATATTACAATATTCATATACATACACACGAAATAAAATATGAAGAAACGAAAATAAGCTATAAAAAAAATGTTTAAATTTATGTTCGCAGGATTAATAAAGGTTTTATGTAGGTAATGTGTAATAATGCAAATTGATATACAGCCAAATTAAGAGTTATATTTATCGCGTTGAAAAGCTCTTTTAAGTTTTCGCTTTCGTTGCTGAAATGACACTACGCTTGCAAAATGCTTCTAACCATTTTTAGACACATCTGTTGTGTTACCTGTTCGTTTTCTTAATAGCCATACTTGTTGTTGAAAGAATAGATCTCAGATATCGTGACTCTCTGGATAATTTCGAGAAAATTATACAAAGAAAACAAAAGCGTTGACAAAGAACATTGTAATTCTTTTTCTGAATGAGAACTATCCACTATTACCTTGTTACGTAATATGTTTTAGCGATTTTAGTAATTTGATAAAGGGACAAAACAGTTCAGGAAGGACAGGAATATTTCGACAGCCAAAGAGAAACATTAGAATTGTATAAACATAAAATTGGAGTTAATTGTTGATTTGATATAGGTTTAAGTCATTCTACTATATATCTTTTTTGAGCCTTTTCATGTTTAGTTCTCTGAACTTTCTCATTTCCTTTATTTTTGTATTCTTTGTTGGCTTTTTAATCTTTTTTAGCTAGTTCCAACGCGACTGATCTGGGTGTGTAGTGTGTATAGTGTGCACGATGTGTGTTGTATGTATCGTGCGTATTGTGTACCTTGTTTGCAAGAAAATAGTTGCTATATTGAATATTTACAGTAATATAAAACACTTACTATTTTCTAAGCCTGAGTAATATTTCCGGTGCGTGTGTGAAATTTGTGTAAACATTGTTTATATCTGATTTATGAGACAAACGATTAGAGAAAACATTACTTTTGTCTACTCGAAAATTCCAATCTAATTCTCTTCTCTTAAAAAATTTCTCGAAAACTTCGGTTATAGCTTCTTTCACCATTGCTACTTTAAAAACATTATGTATATTCATTTACGTACGCCATACAATTGTTTTTGGTTTACAAGAATCCGTATTATGGTTTAAATTAGTCAAATTTAATATATTAATTTAGGAATTTATATTTAAAAACAGTTGTTTGATGCAGCGTGAAATTATGCAGCATATTTTTTAATAATCTTATATTATAGTTTC
>NT_177650.1:0-366 GCF_000188095.3 Bombus impatiens
TTCCCGTCACGATGATGCTGCGAAGGAAAACTGTGATGGGATGTGTCCAAAGATTGGAGATCATCGGATTCGTTGAGAAAAGCTTTTGTTCGGAAAGTAAGGGAAATGTACGTCAATGTTTATTGACTAATTCATGTTGGTCGTTGGAAAAGGATGCTAGCTGCCCTTGAAAGGAAGTTGCTAGCGGGAAGCGTCGTACGTGAGAGAAAGCAGATTTCTCGTGTGTTCCTGTAGTAGACTTAGAGACTGATAAACAAAGACTGTTTGTCTCTTTGAAGGGCTTTAGCTAAAATAAATCCTAAGACTTATAGCAGGTCCATAGGCTAGCTGAAAATATACGGTACGAATGTATCGACATCTGGCAAT
>NT_177651.1:0-279 GCF_000188095.3 Bombus impatiens
CGCGAAGATTTCGTCCATTTTGATGAAATCTAGCCGTCATTTCCGTCCCGTTGGAAATGTTTCGACGTTTAAGCGCTCGTTGAATTCCATTTTACACTGCAAATGCAAAGCACTGCCGTTTAAGCGTCGAAACAAGCAAAATAGCTAACAAAACCCCAAGATTTCGTCGATTCTGAAGAAAACTAACCGTCATTCCCTTCCCGTTGGAGATATTTCGACGTTTAAGCGCTCGTTGAACTCTATTTAACACTGCAAATGTAATGCACTACCGCTTAAGCG
>NT_177652.1:0-224 GCF_000188095.3 Bombus impatiens
TGGTTGCTTGTATATGTTCCTTACTGACCTGGCTGTGTAGGTGATGTCTAATGTCGCTTCTTATTACTATCGCCGTCCCCCCGTGTGCTTTCCCTGAGGGATTCTTGATGTCGTATATGGTGTAGTGTGGTATTTTTATGTAGCTTTTTATTGTGAGGTGTGTTTCTGAGACGAGTAGTATGTCGATGTTATTGCTGTGCAGGAATGTTTTAGTTTCTAGGGCC
>NT_177652.1:234-1483 GCF_000188095.3 Bombus impatiens
GTAGGCCGTTAGAGTGCCAGGCTGCTATTTTAAGCGTGTCTATTTTTATTTTTTGCTCATCATGTTAGTAAGTAATTGTAACATGACTGTTATCTGCTGTGTTCGCTGTCTGAGGAGTTCGTGTTGGTCGCTTATCATTTTTGTGATTATTTCGGTGTCTTTTATGGAATGTTTTCTTAGCTCTTTGATTCCTGTAGCGTCGTTGCTGTAGTTGTTCTGTTCTTGATTATCTGAGGGTGACGACCGGTTGACTACTTGCGCGTAGCTTCGGTTTCTAACGGTGTTGGTGTTGGCATGGTTATTGTCCATTACGTACTGTGTATTTGGTGTTGGCATAGATTTCGTGTTGTCCTGTTGCGTGTGGAAATTGTTGTGTGTCCTGTTTCGAATCGGCGGGAAAAGTTTGCTTTGTAGTTTTCTGACTACGCAGGCTTTGTAGCTGGCTGGGTGATCTCCCGCGTGTGGGCAGTTCGCTGTTAGGTGCTTTTCTGCGCATACGACACACGCCGGGTTCCTGTTGCAGTAAATTTTAGTGTGTCCATATTGTTGACACCTCATGCATCGTGGTATGTCTTTTTTGTGCCTGGGTGGCTCGACTGTGATTATTGTGTTTGAGATTTTTTTAATTTCAAATATTTCTTTGTTGTTGCTTTTCGGTTCTAGCTCTATTAGGAATAGGGATAGTGGTTGCTTAGTGTCAAATCTGGTCATATTGTTGATCGTTCTTACCTGGTGTCCGATCTTGGCCAATTCCTCGCATATTTTGTTTGTATTTGTTTTGGGGTGAAGACCTCTGATTATTGCTTTGTAGCTCTTGTCGGATTTGGGTTGGTAAGTGTGATACCCATTGTTTTTTTCCTTTAGCGCTTTCGTTACTTTTCTATAGGTTTCTGGGGTATTGGTTTGTACTTTTACCTGGTCCAGTTTGAGCTGTTTGATAGTGTATTTTTCTTTTCCTGCCGCGCTGTTTAGCAGGTCAATGAGGGGGTCTATTATTTTTGCGTTTATGTAGATTGGCGGTGGCTTAGGCGTGTGTGTTCTTGGTTTTTCTGTAGGGTCTGTGTCCATCTCTTCTGTCAGTGAGCTGAAGGAGTTTCGTGTGGGAATTTCCTGTAGCCATTGGCTGTCTTTCTGTTTCTATAGTCCTCATAACATTTGTGTTTGTGTTTATTTTTCTTTTTTTGCTGGGAGTTACAGTCTTTCAGCTTTCGTTATGTTGTGGTAGATCCTTGTTGATATTGTTCTTTTC
>NT_177653.1:0-244 GCF_000188095.3 Bombus impatiens
GGTATAACGTCATATGGCATAACCTTATAACGTATTACGTTATATGGTGTAACGTCATATGGTGTAACGTCATATGGTGTAACGTTATAACGTATTACGTTATATGGTATAACGTTATATGGTATAACGTTATAACGTACTACGATATATGGCATAACGTTATAACGTACTACGTTAGATGGCATAACGTTAAAACGTATTACGTTATATGGTGTAACGTCATACGGCATAACGTTATAACGTA
>NT_177653.1:4423-4734 GCF_000188095.3 Bombus impatiens
ATAACGTTATAACGTATTACGTTATATGGTATAACGTTATAACGTATTACGTAATATAAAATATCGTTATATGGTATAACGTTGTAATGTATTACGTTATATAGAAAAACGTTATAACGTATTACGTTATATGGTATAACGATGTAACGCATTACGTTATATGGTATAACATTATAACGTATTAAGTTATATGGTATAACGTCATATGGTATAACGTTCTAACGTATTTCGTTCTATTGTATAACGATATAACGTATCACGTTTTATGGTGTAACGTTATAACGTATTACGTTATATGCTATAACATTATA
>NT_177654.1:0-318 GCF_000188095.3 Bombus impatiens
ATTTTGATGAAATCTAGCCGTCATTTCTTTCCCTTTGGAGATATTTCAACGTTCACGCGCTCGCTGAACTCCATTTTACACTGCAAATGCAATACACTACCGTTGAAGGTTCGAAATAAGCAAAATAGATCACAAATCGCGAAGATTTCGTCGATTTTGACTAAAACTAACTGCCATTTCCATCCCGTTGGAGATATTTCGACGTTTAAGCGCTCGTTGGACTCCATTGAACACTGCAAATGCAATGCACTACGGTTTCAGCGTCGAGAGTAGCAAAACAGCTCGGAAAACCGCAAGATTTCGTCGATTTTGACGAAA
>NT_177655.1:0-412 GCF_000188095.3 Bombus impatiens
AACGTATTACGTTATATGGGACTGCGTTATAACGTGTTACGTTATATTTTATGACCTTATATCGTATTACGTTATATGGGATGACGCTATAACGTATTACGTTATACGGTATGACGTTACAACGAAGTACGTTATATGGGATGACGTTATAACGTATTACGTTATATGTCGTACGTTATATTGTGTGGCGTTGTAACGTATTGCGTTATATAGGATGATGTTATAACGTATCACGTTATATGGGCAGACGTTATCACGTATTACGTTATACGGGATGACGTTATAACGTATTAGGTTATATGGTATAACGATATAACGTATTACGTTATATGCTATGACGTGATAGCGTAATACGTTATATGGAGTGACGTTATAACTTAATATGTTATATGGTAAGACGTTATAACGTATT
>NT_177656.1:0-438 GCF_000188095.3 Bombus impatiens
AATCTTCGCGATTTGCGAGCGATTTTACTTGCTTCGACGCTTAAACGTTTGTGCACTGCATTGGCTGTGTAAAGTGATGTTCAACGAGCGATTAAACGTCGAAATATCTCCAACGGGACGGAAATGACAGTTAGTTTTAGTCAAAATAGACGAAATCTTCGCGATTTGCGTGCTATTTTGCTTGTTTCGACGCTTAAACGGTAGTGCATTACGTTTCCAGTGTAAAGTGGAGTTGAACGAGCGCTTAAACGTCGAAATATCTCCAACGGGACGGAAATGCCAGTTAGTTTTCGTCAAAATAGACGACATCCTCGCGTCTTCAAAATCGACGAAATCTTCGCGATTTGCGAGCGATTTTACTTGCTTCGACACTTAAACGGTTGTGCATTGCATTTGCAGTATAAAATAGAGTTCACCGAGCGCTTAAACGTCGAAATA
>NT_177657.1:0-321 GCF_000188095.3 Bombus impatiens
TAATACGTTATAACGTCGCCCCATATAACGTAATAAGTTATAACGTCGTCCCATACAACGTAATACTTTATAACGTTATACCATATAACGTAGTACGTTATAACGTCGTCCCATATAACGTAATACGTTATAACGTTATGCCATATAACGTAATACGTTATACCGTCATACAATATATCGCAATAAGTTATAAGATCATTCCATATAACGTAATACATTATAACGTCATACCATATAACGTAACACGTTATAACCTCGTACGATATAACATGACGATAATACGTTATAACGTAGTCCCATATAACGTAATACGTTATAACG
>NT_177658.1:0-894 GCF_000188095.3 Bombus impatiens
CAATGCACTACCGTTTATGGTTGGAAATAAGCAAAGTAACTCGCAAACCGCGAAGATTTCAACGATTTTGATGATATCTAGCCGTCATTTCCTTCCCGTTGGAGATATTTCGACGTTTAAGCGCTCATTTGACTCCATTTGACACTGCAAATGCAATGCACTACCGTTTACGCGTCGAAACAAACAAAATAGCTCAGAAAACCACAAGATTTTGTCGATTCTGATGAAAACTAAGTGTCATTTCCTTCCCGTTGGAGATATATCGACGTTTAAGCACTCGTTGAACCCCACTTTACACTGCAAATGCAATGCTCTACCGTTTAAGTTTCGAAATAAGCAAAATATCTCGCAAATCGCGAAGATTTTGTCGATTTTGAAGATAATTAAGTGTCATTTCCGTCCCGTTGGAGATATTTCGACGTTTTAGCGCTCATATCACTCCATTTTACACTGCAAATGCAATGCACTACCGTTTAAGGTTCGAAATATGCAAAATAGCTCGCAAATCGCGAAGATTTCGACGATTTTGATGAAATCTAGCCGTCATTTCCTTCCAGTTAGAGATATTTGACGTTTAAGCGCGCATTTCACTCCATTTTACACTGCAAACGTAATGCACTACCGTTCAAGGTTCGAAATAAGCAAGATAGCTCGGAAATCGTGAAGATTTCGTCGATTTTGAAGAAAATTAAATGCCATTTCCTCCCTGTTGGAGATATTTCGACGTTTAAGCGCACGTCGAACTGCATTTTACACTGCAACTGCAATGCACTACCGCTTAAGGTTGGAAATAAGCAAAATAGCTCGCAAATCGCGAAGATTTCGACGATTTTGATGAAATCTGGCCGTCATTTCCTTCCCGTTGGAGATATCTGACGTTTAAGCGCTCATTTC
>NT_177658.1:2723-3082 GCF_000188095.3 Bombus impatiens
CAAGGTTCGAAATAAGCAAAATAGCTCGCAAATCGCGAAGAATTCGTCGATTTTGAAGAAAATTAAGTGTCATTTCCTTCCCTTTGGAGTTATTGCGACGTTTAAGCGCACGTCGAACTCCATTTGACACTGCAAATGCAATGCACTACCGTTTACGCGTCGAAACAAACAAAATAGCTCAGAAAACCACAAGATTTTGTCGATTCTGATGAAAACTAAGTGTCATTTCCTTCCCGTTGGAGATATATCGACGTTTAAGCACTCGTTGAACCCCACTTTACACTGCAAATGCAATGCTCTACCGTTTAAGTTTCGAAATAAGCAAAATATCTCGCAAATCGCGAAGATTTTGTCGATTT
>NT_177659.1:0-428 GCF_000188095.3 Bombus impatiens
TACAACGTATCACGTTATATGGTATAACGTCATATGGTATAACGTTAGAACGTATCACGCTATATGGTATAACGTTGTAACGTATTACGTTATATGGTATAACGTTATAAAGTATTATATACGTTATATGGTATGACGTTATAACGTATCGCCTTATGTGGTATAACGTCATATGGTATAACGTTATAACGTATCACGTCATATGGTATTACGTTATAACGTATCACTTTATAACGTATCACGTTATATGATATAACATTATACCTTATTACGTTATATGCTTTAACGTCATACGGTATACCGCTATAACGTATAAGTTATATGGTATTCCGTTATATCGTATTACGTTATATGGTATAGCGTTATAACGTATCACGTTATATGCTATAACGTTATAACGTATTACGTTATATGGTATAACGTTATAA
>NT_177659.1:4069-4702 GCF_000188095.3 Bombus impatiens
ATTACGTTATATGGTATAACGTTATAACGTATTATGTTATATGGTATTACGCTACAACGGTATTACGTTATATGGTATGGCGTCATGTGGTATAACATTATAACGGATTACGATAAATGGTATAACGTTATAACGTATTACGTTATATGGTATTACGTTATATGGTATAACGTCATATGGTATAAGTTATGTCGTATTACGTTATATGGTATAACGTTATAACTTATTACGTTATATTCTATAACGTCATACGGTATACCGCTATAACGTATTACGTTATATGGTATTGCGTTATGTCGTATTACGTTATATGATATAACGTTATAACGTAATAAGTTATATGGTATTACGTTATAACGGTATTACGTTATATGGTATGGCGACATGTGGTATAACATTATAACGTATTACGATAAATGGTATAACGTTATAACGTATTACGTTATATGGTATTACGTTATATCGTATTACGTTATATGGTATAACGTTATAACATATCACGTTATATGGTACAACGTTATAACGTATCACGTTATATGCTATACCGTTATAACGTATTTACGTTATACGGTACAACGTTATTACTTATCACGTTATATGGTACAACGTTATAACGTGTTACGTTATATAGTA
>NT_177660.1:0-734 GCF_000188095.3 Bombus impatiens
GCTCGTTGAACTCTATTTTACACTGGAAATGGAATGCACTACCGTTTTAGCGTTGAAACAAGCAAAATAGCTCGCATATCGCTAAGATTTCATTTATTTTGATGAAAACTAAGTGTTATTTCCTTCCCGTTGGAGATATTTCGACGTTTAAGCGACCGTTGATCTCTATTTTACACTGCAACTGCACTCTATTTTACACTGCAAATGCAATGCACTACCGTTTAAGCATCGAAATAAACAAAATAGCTCGGAAAACCCCAAGATTTCGTCGATTCTGAAGAAGACTAAGTGTCATTTCCTTCCCGTTCGATATATATCGACGTTTAAGCGCTCGTTAAACTCCATTTTACACTCCAAACGCAATGCACTACCGTTTAGGGTTCGAAATAAGCAATATACGTCACAAAAAGCGAAGATTTCGTCGATTTTGTCGAAAACTGACTGTCATCTCTTTCCACTTGGAGATATTTCGACGTTCAAGCGCTCGCTGAACCCTATTTTACACTGGAAATGGAATGTACTACCGCTTAAGCGTTGAAACAAGCAAAATAGCTCGCAAATCGCTAAGATTTCGTCTATTTTGAAGAAAACTAAGTGTTATTTCCTTCCCGTTGGAGATATTTCGACGTTTAAGCGACCGTTGATCTCTACTTTACACTCCAAATCCAATGCACTACCGTTTAAGCCTCGAAATAAACAAAATAGCTCGGAAAACCCCAAGATTTCGTCGATTT
>NT_177661.1:0-638 GCF_000188095.3 Bombus impatiens
TAGAAACATAAACGCGATAAGGCAATTTGAAAACGGCCTTGCGACCGAGATAAAGATAAAGGACTGCGGAATAAGGAAAATTTATGAGTGCTGTATAAAAGGGAAAATGACGAAAAAACCTTTCCCTAAAGAATCAACGACAAGGACGAGTAGCATTCTGGATCTCATACATACAGATGTTTGTGGCCCAATGCAGACCGCAACTCTAGGTACATAAAGCAATGAGATCAAATCGAGGAAGGGAATACGTCAACAACAACCCGAGGAATTACTTGCATAATGAAGGTATAAAGATTCAATATACAGCAGGATACTCACAGCAGCAAAATGGAGTCGCTGAAAGAAAGAATCGCTCTCTAATAGAAATGGCTAAATGTATGCTTATCGACGCCGACATGGACAAGAAGTACTGGGGTGAGGCAATACACACAGCCAACTACCTGCAAAATGTCCTACCCACAAAACACACAGGTAAGACGCCGTATGAATTATGGTATTCTAAACTACCTGACGTCAAAATTCTTCGTCCTTTTGGTACTATGGCATATGCACATATACCTCAAGAGCGTCGAAGAAAATTAGTCGAGAGAACAGAAAAATTAAGGTTTGTCGGATATTCGGAAGAATCAAAGGCATAC
>NT_177662.1:0-299 GCF_000188095.3 Bombus impatiens
TATAACGTATTACGTTATATGAGATGACGTTATAACGTATTACGTTTAATGGTATACCGTTATAGCGTATTACGCTAGATGGGACGACGTTATAACGTATTACGCTACATTGGACGACGTTACAACGTATTACGTAATGTGGGAAGACGTTATGACGTATTAGGTTACATGGTATGAAGTTATAACGTATTACGTTATATGGAACGACGTTATAATGTATTATCTTATATGGGATGTCGTTATAACGTATTGCGTTATATGGAACGACGTTATAATGTATTATGTTATATGGGATGTCG
>NT_177663.1:0-493 GCF_000188095.3 Bombus impatiens
ATCGACGAAATCTTCGCGATTTGCGAGCGATTTTACTTGCTTCGACGTTTAAACGGTAGTGCATTGCATTTGCAGTTTGAAATGGAGTTCAACGAGCCCTTAAACGTTGAAATATTTCCAACGGGAAAGAAATGACAGTTAGTTTTCGTCAAAATCGACGAAATCTTCGCGATTTGCGAGCTATTTTGCTTGTGGTGAGCTATTTTGCTTGTGTCGACGCTTAAACGGTAGTGCATTACATTTGCAGTGTCAAATAGAGTTCAACGAGCGCTCAAGCGTCGAAATATCTGCAACGGGACGGAAATGACAGTTAGTTTTCGTCAAAATCGACGAAATCTTCGCGATTCGCGAGCTATTTTGCTTGTTTCCACGCTTACACGGTAGTGCGTTGCATTTGCTGTGTAAAGTGATGTTCAACGAGCGATTAAACGTCGAAATATCTCCAACGGGACGGAAATGACAGCTAGTTTTAGCCAAAATAGACGAAATCTTC
>NT_177663.1:660-966 GCF_000188095.3 Bombus impatiens
GGACGAATTCTTCGCGATTTGCGAGCGATTTTACTTGCTTCGACGCTGAAGCGGTAGTGCATTGGATTTTGCTTATTTCGAACCCTAAACGGTAGTGCATTGCCTTTGGAGTGTAAAATGGAGTTCAACGATCGCTTAAACGTCGATATATATCCAACGGGAAGGAAATGACACTTAGTTTTCTTCAGAATAGACGAGATCTTAGCGATTTGCGAGCTATTTTGCTTGTTTCAACGCTTAGACGGTAGACCATTCCATGTCCAGTGTAGAATAGAGTTCAACGAGCTCTTAAACGTCGAAATATCT
>NT_177664.1:0-246 GCF_000188095.3 Bombus impatiens
TCAAATGGAGTTCAACGAGCGCTTAAACGTCGAAGTATCTCCAACGTCAAGGAAATGACAGTTAGTTTTCGTCAAAATCGAGGAAATACTGGGGATTTGTGAGCTATTATGCTTGGTTCGAAGCTTAAACGGTAGTACATTGCATTTGCAGTGTCAAATGGTGTTCAGCGAGCTCTTAAACGTCGAAATATCTCCAACGGGAAGGAAATGACAGTTAGTTTTTGTCAAAATCGACGAAACCTACGC
>NT_177664.1:414-831 GCF_000188095.3 Bombus impatiens
TGATTTACATGCTGTTTGCTTGTTTCGACGCTTATACGGTAGTGCATTTCGTTTGCAGTGTAAAATGCAGTTCAACAAGCTCCTAAGCGTCGCAATATCTCCAACAGGCAGGATCTGACAGTTAGTTGTCGTCAAAATCGACGACATCTTCGCGATTTGCGAGCTATCTGCGCGATTTGCGAGCTATTATGCTTATTTCAAAGCTTTAAATGTAGTGCATTGCATTTGCAGTGTAAAATGGAGTTCGACGAGCGCATAAAGGTCGAAATATCTCCAACGGGAAGGAAATGACACTTAGTTTTCTTCAGAATCGAAGAAATATTGGGGATTTGTGAGCTATTTTGCTTGGTTCGAAGCTTAAGCTGTAGTACATTGCATTTGCAGTGTGAAATGGAGTTCAGCGAGCGCTTAAACGTC
>NT_177665.1:0-383 GCF_000188095.3 Bombus impatiens
CAATCATCAATTATCCGAAATTAACTAAATATTCTCCAACGGCTTTGAGAGACTTAATAAACACGGTAAGACAAAATCTCGGCGCATTAAATAGTTTAGAAGACGCAACCAATGCAAACTCCCTCATTCTCGATCTCATTAGTTCAAAATTACCTCCAAACATCAGACAGCAATGGGAACTTACGTTAACTAGTAAAGATGTCTCTCAGTACACTCAGTTACTGGACTTCCTCGAGAACGTATCACTTACTTGTATATCGCTCTCTGAGGTCTCGCTGGCAAGGAGATTACAGGAACAACCCAAGCGGATACGCGCTACGGGGACACGCATTTACTGTACCCCAGGCTCCGTCAACATGTCACACCTGCCGAGGACCACACAC
>NT_177666.1:0-1340 GCF_000188095.3 Bombus impatiens
TAATGATATACCATATGGCGTTATACCATATAACGTTACACGTTATATCGTTATACCATATGACGTTATACCATATCTTGTAATACGTTATATCGTTATACCATATAACGTAATACGTTATAACGTTATACCATATAACGTAATACGTTATAACGTAATACCATATAACGTAATACGTTATAACGTTATACCATATGACGTTATTCCATATGACGGTATACCATGTGACGTTATACCATATAACGTAACACGTTATAACGTTATACCATATAACGTAATACGTTATAACGTTATATCATATGACGTTATACCATATAACGTTATACCTTATAACGTTATACCATATAACGATATACAATATGGCGTTATGCCATATAACGTTACACGTTATAACGTTATACCATATGACGTTATACCATATCTCGTAATACGTTATATCGTGACGATATACCTTATAACGTAACACGTTATATCGTTATACCATATACCGCAATACGTTATAAGGTTATACCATATGACGAAATACGTTATAACGTTATAGCATATTACGTAATACGTTATAACGTTATACCATATGACGTTATATGATTTAACGTAATACGTTATAACGTTGTATCATATGGCGTTATACCAAATAAGGTAACACGATATAACGTTATACCATATAACGTAATACGTTATAACGTCGCCCATATAACGTAATACGATATAACGTTGTCCCATACAACGTAATAAGTTATATCGTTATACCATATAACGTAATACGTTATAACTTCATACCATATAACCTGTAATGGGTTATAACGTTGTATCATATAACGTTATACCATATAACGTAATACGTTATAACGTTATATCATATGACGTTATACCATATAACGTAATACCTTATAACGTTATGCCATATGACGTAATACGTTATAATGTTATACTATATAACGTAATACACTATAACGTTATTCCATATAACATAATATGTTATAACGTTATACCATATAACGTAAAACGTTATTACCTTATACCATATGACGCAATACGTTATAACATTATACCATATAACGTAATAAATTATGACGATATACCATATGACGTTATATCATATGACGTTATACCATATGACGTTATACCATATGACGTTATGCCATATGACGTCATACCATATAACGTAACACGTTATAACTTTATACCATATAACGTAACACGTTATAACGTTATATCATATGACATTATGCTATATAACGTAATACGTTATAACGTTATATCATATGACGTAATACTATATATCGTAATACTTTATAGCGTAATACCATATAACGTAATACGTTATAACGTTATACCAT
>NT_177666.1:2939-4587 GCF_000188095.3 Bombus impatiens
TATACCATATAACGTAACACGTTATAACGTTATACCATATATCGTAACACGTTATAACGTTATATCATATGACATTATGCTATATAACGTAATACGTTATAACGTTATATCATATGACGTAATACCTTATAACGTTATATCATATGATGTTATACCATATAGCGAAATACGTTATAACGTTATATCAAATGACGTTATACCATATGACGTTATACCATATGACGTTATACCCTTTGACGTCATACCATATAACGTTCACGTTATAACGTTATACCATTTAACGTAATACCTCATAACGTTATACCATGTAACGTAATACGTTATAACGTTATTCCATATAACGTAATACGTTATAACCATATACCGTATGACGTTATACCATATAACGTTACACGTTATAACGTTATGCCATATGACGTTATACCATATGACGTTATACCATATGACGTTATACCATATGACGTTATACCATATGACGTTATACCATATGACGTTATACCATATGACGTTATACCATATGACGTTATACCATATGACGTTATACCATATGACGTTATACCATATGACGTTATACCATATGACGTTATACCATATGACGTTATACCATATGACGTTATACCCTTTGACGTCATACCATATAACGTTCACGTTATAACGTTATACCATTTAACGTAATACCTCATAACGTTATACCATGTAACGTAATACGTTATAACGTTATACCATATGACGTTATACTATATCTCGTAATACGTTATATCCTTATAACATATAACGTAATAGGTTATAACGTTATATCATATGACGTTATACCATATAACGTAATACGTTATAACGTTATACCATGTAACGTAATACGTTATAACGTTATTCCATATAACGTAATAAGTTATTACGTTATACCATATAACGTTATACCATATAACGTTATACGTTATAACATTACACCCATTGATGTTATACCATATAACGTAACACGTTATAACGTTATACCATATAACGTAACACGTTATATACCATATAACGTAACACGTTATAACGTTATACCATATAACGTAATACGTTATAACGATATACCATATGACGTTATACCTAATAACGTTACACGTTATAACGTTATACCATATGACGTTATACCATGTAACGTAATACGTTATAACGTTATTGCATATAACGTAATACGTTATAACGTTATACCATATAACGTTATACCATATAACGGAATGCGTTATAATGATATACCATATGGCGTTATACCATATAACGTTACACGTTATAACGTTATACAATATGACGTTATACCATATCTCGTAATACGTTATATCGTTATACCATATAACGTAATAGGTTATAGCGTTATACAATATGACGTCATACTATATCTCGTAATACGTTATATCGTTATACCATATAACGTAATACGTTATAACGTTATACCACATAACGTAATACGTTATAACGTTATAGCTTACAACGTAACACCTTATAACGTTATACCATATAACGTAATACGTTATAACGTTATATCATATGACGTTATACCATATAACGTTATACCATATAATGGAATACGTTATAATGATATACAATATGGCGTTATGCCATATAACGTTACACGTTATAACGTTATACCATATGACGTTATACC
>NT_177667.1:0-1299 GCF_000188095.3 Bombus impatiens
TTATAACGTAATAGGTTATGTGGTATGACGTTATAAAGTATTACGTTATATGGGGTGACGTTATAACGTAGTACGTTATATTTGACGACGTTACAACTTATTACGTATTATGGTATAAAGATATAACGTATTACGTTTTATGTCATGACATTATAACGTAATACGTTATATTATATAACGATATAACATATTACGTTGTATGTTATAGCGTTATAACGTAATACGTTATATGTTATGATCTTACTACGTATTCCGTTTTATGGTATGACGTTATAACGTATTACGTTAAATGGGACGACGTTATAACGTGTTACGTTATATGGGACGACGTTATAACGCGTTACGTTATATTGTATGACGTTATAACGTATTACGTTATATGGGATTACGTTATAACGTAGTTCGTTAAATGGTATGACGTTATAATGTAATATGTTATATGGGACGACGAATGGTATTCCGTTATAACGTATTAGCTTAAATGGGATGGCGTTACAACGTAATACGTTATATGGGATGACGTTATAATGTAATACGTTATATGGAACGACGCTATGACGTATTTCGTTATATGTTATAACGTTATAACGTATTACGTTATATGGTATAACGACATAACGCATTACGTTGTATGTTATAACGTTATAACGTAATACGTTATATGTTATGATGTTATTACGTATTCCGTTTTATGGTGTGATGTTATAACGTATTGCGTTGTATGTTATGGCGTTATAACGTAATACGTTATATGTTATGAAGTTATTACGTATTACGTTATATGTGACGACGCTATAACGCACTACGTTATATGGTATAACGATATAACGTATTACGTTGTATGTTATGACGTTATAACGTAATACGTTATATGTTATGAAGTTATTACGTATTACGTTATATGGGATAGCGTTATAGCGTGTTACGTTATATCGGACGACGTTATAACGTATTACGTTATATGTCATGACGTTATAACGCGTTACGTTATATGGGACGAAGTTATTACGTATTACGTTAAATGGCCCGACGTTATAACGTGTTGCGTTATACGGGATGACTATATAACGTATTACGTTATATTGTATGACGTTACAACGTATTACGTTATATTGTATGACGTTACAACGTATTACTTTATATGGGATGACGTTATAATGTATTACGTTGTATGGGACGACGCTACAGCGTAATATGCTATATGGTACGACGTTATAGCGTATTACGTTATATGGCATGACGTTATAACGCGTTACGTTAAATTGTATGACGTTATAACGTATTACGTTATATGGGATT
>NT_177668.1:0-45566 GCF_000188095.3 Bombus impatiens
CGAAACCCCCTAATCACCGGACTACTTGATACGACGGACCAGATTCGAAGGCTGAAGAGGCAGTACCCGCTAGACCTAAACGCTAGATTCATTTAGTTATCCAAATTAAGCACATTCACTCACTTATAATACTTATAAATTATACTTATCTATAATAAGTATTAACTTATTATAAATAATCAGCCATGTCACTGCGCCACGCCAGAAAAATTACTGAAAATTCTCAACGCGAGAATTGATTGCAATTTCAACAAATAAATAAAAAAAAAAAAAAATCTCGGTGCCATCCTGTCCGCGGTGTGTGGTCTGGTCTCTGATGTGAATTGACGTTACAGTGGCAGCGGTCGCGGACGCCTAACAAACGGGAGGATAGTGGGGATATTGAGGGGTGACAAAGAAAAAAGAAACAGATCCGATCGAAAGTCAAATTGTAAGAGCTTCAGTCTTGGAACGTTACGGCTGGAGTTCAGAACCAAATCGTAATTAGTGTAAACCAAGTGTTCAAAAATAAATTCTCTTTTTATTTTTTTTATATTTTATTTTTCTTTACATCTGAGATTTCCTTTTTTTATTTTACGTGACAATTGCTTAAGATGTTGAGAAACTCGGATCAATTATTACTGCTAACTACCAACTATCGACTCGAACGGGCGTCTAACGACTGACTTTCCGTCACGATGATGCTGCAGAGGAAAACTATGATGGGGTGTGTCTAAGGATACGAGATCATCGGATTCGTTGAGGAAAGTGAGGGAAATGGACGTTGCTGTTAATTAGTTAATTTCTGTGTTCGTGGTTGGAGAAGGATGCTAACCGCCCTTTAGAGAAAGTTGCTAACGGGAAGCATCGTATATGAGAAAAGCAAATTTCCCGTATCTTCTCGTAGTAAGTGGTAGATTTAGGGACTGTTAAGACAAAGACTATTTGTTCATCTGGAAAATCTTAGCTAAATAAATCCTAAACTTTATAGCGGGTCCTTAGGCTAGCTGAAAATATTCTGTGAGGATGTATCGACATCTAGCAATCATGTTGTCCGCAGAATAGGGTCTTTGTGTAGCGAGCCACGGGATAGAAACTGTTGGAAAGTTGTTACTGTCGAGCGCCGCTACAATTTTTTAAAACTAGTGTAAGTGAAATAACTTCCTTTAACACGTTGACTGCCACGCGTGTTTTCAACGAAATCTCCGTTAGGCCACGCGTACAGCAGTACCAAGCGTTCTCCGCTAGGTGCTCCCACCGATATTTTAGTAATGCGAGTCGCTCAAGTGGTGGTCTCAAGACTGATCTTTTGTTTCATTTGTTCGCAACATTAAAACCACTAGCTGCTGTTGAATATAATGAAGGAAAATGTGGTATAGATTATTCCGACTAAATGGTTTCTTTGCCACCACAATTAGAAAAGGAATCAAATGGTACAGAAAACTTGGCATTCAATTCCTTCTGGGAATTTCTCTTGTAAACGCTTCAACGAATTACAAAATTGCAACAAGAAAAAATATAAATATTAGAATATTTAGACAATTATTAGTTGCAAAATTATTAGGGTTGTCTGAAAATACAAAAAACCCTTGTTTTCGACGGAGTCAGCATAATATTGCCGTTCGGAAAAATGATTCCGGAAGAAGCATTAGACGCGTATGCAAACTATGTTATGCATGAGGTGTAGTTGTTCGTGATACTTGTAGCTGTTGGCTGAAGATGTAGACGTCGCTATAAGCTACTGCTGCTTTCTTCTCATTTATGTGCCATAGAAGAAAAGTCGGACTACGGGCGCCGGGATTCGAACCCGGGTCCCAAACATTCGTAACCTAAGGCGCTAACACCACTGCGTCGTCCGGTCCTAGTTAGTGCCGAGTGTGGTGGTATTTGCTGTTGAGTGCTGCCACATGCAAATAAAAGACATCGAATGAACCGAACAAAGGCACAAAACAATTTGAAGAAAACAACAACTTACTGTCCAAATTGTCCCGACCAAACTCAGCTTTAAAGTTTTGCATTATAAATAAGTTTTTTAATAAACCATTTTCATATTTTTATTTTATAACAATTCAACAGTTTTATTATTATGGAATATCTTTTCAATTTGACTATTGAATTGACTATTATAAATCACAATTCACTTCAACAACTTTATGTAGAACTTAATTACACTGATGCGTATGTATAACTTAAGTACGCGACTGGTCTAAGGGTAGAAACTCGGTAAAGAGATGTTGACTATTCTAAAGATAGAGAATAAGTGAAGCTTAGTGACGATGATGTGGCGGAGGAAAGCTAGTAATGGATGTGTCTAAGGACACGAGATGAGCTGATTCGTTAAGGACAATTTTGGCTAGAAAAGTGAGGGCAATAGACATTGCTTTCGATTGGATCATAAGAAGGTTGGTGGACTAGGACGGATTTTAGCCGCTCTCGAGAGAATGTTGCTAACGGAAGATGCCGAAAGTGAGAAAAACCAAGTTTCCCGTATCTTCCCGTGGTAAACAATAAATGTAAAGGACACTTGAAATAAAAGAATCTTGTTTGGTCTGAAGGACCTTAATTATGAAAATGCCCAGATTGATGGTGGGTCCCTAAGACTATTGAGAGTACGCGCTAAGAATGCGTAGATATCTGGTTGTCATCGTACCCGCGGTGTGTGGCCTTGGTCTCTGATATGGATTGATGTTACACCGTTGTCATACGCCGCGTTCGTGGATGTCTGCTCGCGTTTCTCTGGATCCAGTTACAGGGAGAATGGCACTTATTTGCGCGGTCCGTCCTCTCTCCGGCGGGTAGAACAGTATGTCCTCGACTAGCTGTATATACCGTTCGGTAAGATCCACGGCGGTGGTGTGGAATTTTGCCTTGTCGTTGGTAATGCGGATAGTCTCGAACTGTGATTCCAGCATCAAGAACTGCAGTATACGGAGCGATATACTGAACGTGTCTACTCTGTCGTTCATGTTCGTCGCTTGCTTAGCCCCGTTGGTGCTAGTCACTTCCAAGACTCTTGACTCGCGGAAACACTGTTTAAGTTGCGCTACAGGTGCACCTCTTCTCACTTCTGATCACGTCGGGGTCACCAATTTGAGGTGGAGGACGTGTAGGGTGTTATTAAAGCATTCGGTGTTTAACTTCAACAATGTTTATTTAGATGACTAGTGCGCGTGGTTTTAGTTCGGAATACGTAACGTGATGTACGTCGAGCTCATGCGATGTCGATACTGATCGAACTGAACTGACTGACTGAATTGAACGAAGTGATCTGAGTGATTTGAGTGTTATGTCCCGTGGTCTGCTACACAAAGCGGACTCTGTTCCTCGGACAAGATGGCCGCCAGATGTCTAAAAATCTTTATTGCATACACTCAATAAGCTTAAGGACCCACCATACATATCTACAGTTTTCTAGTTAAGGTCCTTCAGACTAAACAAATCTTAGAGTTATGGATCTTAGAGTAAGGACAAGTAATGATGTTATATTTAGAGTTAAGTTTAGTTTAATAAGCAATAACAATAACAAATAACAAAAGGACCGATTACATTATCGTCATACGTCTTATTATCATACTATCCCGCTCCTCCACTCGCACTCTCTGACTTCTCAATTCACATTCTGTGACCTCTCAACTCACACTACGCTTCTCAACTCACATTCTGGCCGTTGTAGCTTCTCTTTTGTCTTTTGCTAGGCCCACCACACACGTGTTCCGCAGACGCTCGTGGCCAGGGTCACGTAGGTCTTTTCTACGAAACTATGAAAGACTTGAAAAGACTGAGGACACATTAATAGACCTAACAGCGCCTCGGCTCTCGCGACATTGTCCATGGTTAACTCGATGTTTCTTAGGCCCTTTTCCCCGATACTACACAAATGTCTTTTTAATTTGAAGTTTTCTTCCGAGGCATCATCGTCACAGAAGTTTGAATTGCTTTACTTTTTTTGACCCGCCAACATCTTAATTTGCGATCACAAATCTTTGTACACGCGATACATTCGCAAACTTGTCATATTTGAAGCTGTTAGAAATAAAGTGTATATTTTAATTTGTTAACAAAGTGTTAGCATCAATTTAACCATCTCTATTATCCTAACCGAAATAGGGAATCGATCATTTCGTGGCGTTGATTAGCAAATCGTAACGGGAATTTACGACTCTCGTTGGCGCGCTTCCTTGCGATCGCGTCTCTCCGCAAACGATCGAACATTGAGCTTCTCCACGTTTCCTTTTTTATATGTGTCGGGGTCCTCGGAAGGGAAAGTTTTCTTCAGGGTTTATTCTTCTATGACGTCCTGGCCTCGGACGTCGTTTGGCACGCCATGCGGCTAACATATGCGCTTCCACCTTGGAACTTTCTTTACAGCCATGGACCCCTATACTGCTTTCTTCCTCCATAACTACATCTGGCTAAATCTGCTCACACATTTTCTATTATATTTAGATTTTCATTCTGTCGTCGACTGCCGAAGCGTGTAGACATATGTCTAGTGCTCAGTTAAGTTTACAATACAATAAGTGACCACCTTCCGTTTAAAGTGAATTGAAACAGAAATAAAGCAAGTATTTACTAAACTTACTCGTGGAAAATCCGACACTTATAATCTTTAATCCAAATCATAGCCTTTCGACAAGTTATTTCGATTTGAATTAACTAGCTCGAAGATGGTCCAAGTAATTCGATCAGGCTCTCATGAACAGAACTATAACTGCACTGTTCTACCTCTTCCGTGGCAAAAGGATAATCTGTCCTATCTTTCAAATCTCAGAAACAACAGCAAAACACGTAAGCTAGATATATTCAAAAAAAATGAACACTAGTCGGAACGAATCGTCAATAAGTCATGTTACCACGTATAACAGATTCGTAATATTAGAAACTACAGACGATTCTATGGACGTAGTTGAAACATCAACAAATCAACGTACGCAAAAAGATCCTCCTCCCCTACCAATCTTCATTGATGATGTCATCGACATACAAACAATGATAAAGTCTATCGAGAAAGATGTTAACAAAGAGGATTACAAACTTAAAATAAAAGATAATCAGGTAAAAATTTTGCTGGCTAATCCAGATTCCTATAGAAAACTAACAGAGTTACTAAAAACCCTGAACGCAAATTTCCACACATATCAATTGAAACAAGAAAAACCTTTTCGTGTGGCACTTCTCAACATCCACCACTCAGCTATTTTAGATGAATTGAAGTTTGAACTCTTAAATCATGGCCACTAAAGTAGCCAACATTAGCAATATAAGACATAGTATCACAAAAAACCCGCTATCCTTATTCTTTATTGATTTAAAGCAAAAGCCAAATAATAAAGAAGTCTATAACATCAACCGTTTAATGAATTCTGTAGTAAAAATTGAACCACCTTTTATAAAAAAAGAGATAGTTCAATATAAAAGGTGCCAAAGGTACGGTCACACACAGAAATATTGTAACCACAATTACCGCTGCGTTAAATGTGCAGGTTTTCACTCCACAGATCAGTGCATTAAATCTTCAGAAACTCCTTCATCCTCTGTCAAGGAGAGCATCCTGTGAACTATAAAGGTTGCACAGCCTACAAGGCCTTGTACAAAAATAAGTACCCTAAACCCAGAATTAAGGACCTAACCAATAAAGTACTTATTCCACAAAAATTCACTACTCCTCCAACCTCCTATGCACAGATAGTTCAAGAAAATCAAAGCAGACCGAAAATCTATAGTGATCATTCACAAAATAGTGTTTCCAGTTCACGAAACACGGATAACTTCAATAGGCTTGAAAAATTAATCGTGAAACAAACAGAGCAAATCAATAACTTGCTATCATTGCTTACAATCATCGTGGACAAATTAACACACTCCGACGTAAAATGAAACCAATACGCATAGCTCTTTGGAATGCCAACGGTCTAGCTCAGCATAAATATGAACTAGAACTCTTCTTAAAACAAGTCTTAAAACTCTTCTCCGATAAAAATTATCTGAAAATAAACGGTTATAACTTTTTATCATATTCAACATCCCAGTGGGAAGGCTCATGGCGGCACTGAAATTATCATCAAGAGCAGCATAAAACACTATGAGCTCCCATCATTCCAGAAGGACTATCCCCAAGCTACAAATCTAGCGATAGAAGACTGGCATGGTCCAATCACCACGTCAGCAGTATACTGTCCTCCTAGACATTGTATTTCCAAAGAAGACTTCGATAACTTCCTCGAAGACTTGAGCAATAGATTCATAGCTGGAGGAGACTATAACGCTAAACATACGTATTGGGGCAGCAGAATTACCACAGTAAGAGGCAAAAATTTTTTGAAATGCATAAACGCCAGCAGACTTAATTACCCCAGTACAAACGAACCCACTTACTGACCCACTGACACTAACAAACTACTTGATTTATTAGATTTTTTTATAACTTTTTCTTTTGCACGTGGAGAAATCCTCATGAACACTTCGCCGCTGCTAATAATCGGTAATAGCAGAGTAGTGTCAGACTCTTACCAACTAAAACTCCAGGATGACCATCCACGCGTATGAACCTCTTATGAATTATCTTCTGTTGCACCTCCTTCCCGCGTCCTCTTGTTCGAGCCAGTCCTAATAATTCTCTGACTGTTGAATTTGGCATTAGGGGGACCATTGCCACTAGCGCTATCCCCCTCACCCCTTCTAGTCGTGGTCCGTTGGGGTGGTTCGTTGGGACAGCGACGAAGCGGCTCTAGGCCGCTTGACCGTCCTCTCCATCGCGTTATCCTGCAAGGGTGAGAGTTTTTCTTTCTCTCTCTTTCTGCTCGCTCCTTTGCGAGCATAACTCGCTTGCAGAAGAGTCGGACAGCCTCATATTCCTGTGGCCCGCTCAACATCGCTTCTACGATCATCGAGGGGGTCAATTTTTCGCCTATGACGTGCCCTAGGATGTAGCGGGACAGTTCCCACGCTGGACAAAACTCCAGCGTGTGCTGCGCCGTGTTCCTGCCAAACTCCAGCGTGTGCTGCGCCGTGTTGCTCCCATCCCCGCAGTGGTGACAGATGTCCGTCGTCTCCCGTCCGATTTTCCTCAGGTACTCGCAGAACACGCCGTGTCCCGTGTATACCTGGGTCATCCTGTAGGTGAGCGGGAGGCCGCGGCGGCTTCTCCATGTCTCCTAGTTTGAGAGGACCGCCTTCGCGCCTCGATGTTCGCCTCCCTCGTTGATCAGCTGAGATCGCCACTGGTCCCACGCGTCCTCCTCGGTGGTTCCTAGGTCCTTTGGGACCGCCTGCTCGGTCGAGTCCTCTCCCGGATCCTATACTCTCGTGTAGGTATATCTTCTCTTGAGCGCCAGTGCTCGAAGCTTTCACGGGGGAGACGCGGCCAGAACGGTCGCTGACGCGTGGGACACCGTTCGGTATCCCCTGACGATCCTGATGGCGGTTACCCTGTGCAACCTCCTGAGGAGCAAGGTGCTGCGACGACTCGCCATCAGATCGTCCGCCCATACCGGGGCCCCGTACCTCACTTGGGACCGAACGACGCCCCCGCATATTTTTTTATAACTAAACAAATCTTGCCAAGATATGTTCAAATCAACTCTTCTGTGGAACTCTCTTCAGATCATTCACCCGTTATAGCAACAATTAACTCAACAATTATTGAAGATCAATCTAGTGACATTATTCATGACCAACTCACAAACTGGCAGTTCTTTAGGGAAGTCTTCAATCGTTCAACATTAGCCTTAATACCCCTAAAACAAATGAAGATATAGATGCAGCCACGGAATATTTAAACACCAGCATAATAAACGCGATCCGTTCTTCTACCCTTACTAAGAGTTTTGTTAATAAACATGAATACCCCCATTATTTAATAAAAAAAATCGTAGAAAAACGCAGACTTAGAAGAGCATGGCAAAGTCATAGAACACCTGACGACAAACGTAACCTAAATAATGCAACGAGAAAATTAACTAAAATCTTTAAAAATTATAAAAACGACTGTTTTCAAAAATATCTTGCTTATCTGTCTCCCACAGCTGACTCCAACTACTCACTATGGAAGGCATCCAGGAAACTCACTCGTCCTCCGCAAATAATCCCTTCAATTCGCTATCCGCAAGGAGGATGGGCGCGTAGCCCTGTACAAAAAGCCAACTTGTTTGCAAGCCACTTAACTGATGTTTCCAAACCGTATTCCTCCACTATTGCAGCGGAAATAGCTGAATACTTGCACTTACTCTTGCAGATGCTTCCTCCTATTGAGCCTTTCTCATCTCTGGAAGTTTAATTAATCCATCGTCTAAATCTCAGGAAAGCATCGGGGTATGATCTGATAAATAATAAAGCTATTAAAGAGCTTACCATAAAAGGGATTACACTCATCACTTCTATTTTTAATGGAATTCTTCTCCTTTAATACTATCCTATATCTTGGAAAATATCATTAATTACTCTTATCCCTAAATCTGGAAAACCAATACGCGAAACTAGCTCTTATCGCCGAATTAGTCTTCTACCTTCTTTGTCCAAACTATTTGAGAAGATGCTAACGAAGCGACTCCTTCCACTCTTAGAGGATTTGAAAACAATGCCAAATCATCAATTCGGTTTTCGGAAGCAACGTTCTACGATAGAGCAAATTCATCGTTTAACTCATAAAATCAGTCAAGATTTAAAAAAGAAAAAATATTGCTCTGCGGTATTCCTGGACATTCAGTAGGCGTTCGGCAAAATGTAGTATGAAGGACTTTTGTTTAAACTAAAGAAAATCCTATCACACACCTAGTACTTCATCTTAAAATCATATCTAACCAATAGGCTGTTTATGATTAAATACTTAGACGCTATAACCGCAATATTTCCAATAGAAGCTGGCATACCCCAAGGCAGTGTCCTCGGACCTCTGTTGTTCACCATCTACACTGCCAATTTACCAACTTTAACAGAGATAACCACAGCGACATTTGCTGATGATACAGCTTTATTGACATCCCACTCAGACCCGATAATTGCCTCCTCAACTCTCCAGCAAAATCTCGACTCTATGGAGAAGTGGTTCCACAAATGACGCTTCAAAATAAATGAAAATAAATCCAGTCATACAACCTTCACGCTGCCCATAGGTGACCATAAATAATGTTCCAATCCCAAACAAAGATTCAGCCAGATATCTGGGCATGATTCTGGACAGAGGAATGACACAGAAACGACACATCTTAGATAAATCCAAGCAACTTAAATTAAAATTTAAAAAATTCTACTGGCTCATTGACAGACGTTCCAACTTAAGCGTACAGAGTGAAATAATGCAATATAAAGCCATATTAAAACCTGTTTGGAACTGTGGGATCCAACTACGTGGAACAGCGAGTAATTGTAACATAGAAATTCTTCAATGATTCCAATCAAAACCTCTAAAATCCTTAACACTAGGTTTACCTTTACACTAGGTTAAGGACCCGTCAATTTGACGGATTTCGAACTTCGAAATGAAATATCTCAAAAACCGTAGCACCAATTTCAACCATTTTACATCGTAAATTAATCATTTCATCTAAAGAATTTATACACAAAATTATTTTTTCCTAGGCTTTCTAATCTTTGAAATCTGTATGTAATATACCTATCTCTATGGGACCCGTCAAAAATACACATTTTTCTCTAAAAAATCGATTTATTCAAATTAAGTCTGAAAGGAACAATATTAGGCTTCACATTTAAATAAATTATTGATAAATAAAGTCTTTTTTAAATTATCACTAAAAAATAACAATAACATTAACGGTACAGGGTAAATATATCCATTGAGTACATTTTTTGCAAATATACTGAATGTTGTTCGTGCATTTTCCGCATACGATCTTTTTGCAATATATACAATAATTATTACTTCTATATTTTTTGCAATAACCCACTTGGCAACTTTTTCGCACTTCTGACTTTGAAGGTGACAGAAATGAAGCGTCTGACCTTTGGCAAATGTTCTCCTTGTTTTCTCCAGCTAATTCCTCGGCTAAACAAAATATGAATTCCTATCGCTGCCAAAGTCTGGTGCACTGTTTATATAATATCCACCCGTTTATCGCTGCCAAATCGAAAATATTGAAAAAGACTTGAAGGGGCCATCGGAAACTCCCTGCTTTCACACTATATTTGCGTGCCATTTAGTCAACGACGTCCACACCAAACTTTGTTTTATCGTAGAAAGCAATGGCTTCTGGAACACGTTTATAATCATCTTCTATTCGTACATCTGTATGTTTGGTGCTTGGGAGGATTTTTACTTTAGGTTTACTTTTATACACAGTATAAGTGTGCAATTTTCTGATTTATATAGATCTGAGGAAAACAAAGTCATCTTGTCCTTTTTTTCCTTAGCTGGTTTTGCCAGTTCTCTTTTATTCGACCGGATGGTCCCAACCAAAGTTGTTTTTCGTGCTAGAAATTTTTTAGCTAGCGGGATGCTTGCAAAGAAATTGTCTGTCGTTATATTTCTGCCTCGTTGCAAATATGGTTCGGCTAATTTTAGTGTTACAAACTCGCTCAATGGTATTGAGCATCGAGTTTCATCTTTCCCCATATAAGGAAAACCATTCAAAATATACTTTGTTTGGACTTTTCAACTGCTAACCAAAATTTAATGCCAAATTTATGGGACTTATTCGACATATATTGTGTAAATCTGCACCGGGCTTTCGTTGGAAATAATTGCTCATCTATCGAAATATTTTCATATGGCTTATAACAAGCCTGGCTATTACTTATAAACCTGTTACATATTTCGGCAAATGCAAAATGGTCAAAATTAATGCTATAGTTTTTGAGATATTTAATTTCGCGAAATCCGTCAAATTGGCGGGTCCCGCAAACCTAGTATTAATGTTATTGTTATTTTTTTTAGTGATAATTTAAAAAAAAGACTTTTTATTTATCAATAATTTATTTAAACCTGAAGCCTAATATTGTTCCTTTCAGACTTAATTTGAATAAATTGATTTTTTAAAGAAAAATGTGTATTTTCGTTTACCCGTCAATTTGACGGGTCCCATAGAGATAGGTATATACGAAACGCCCGTAAACCTAGTGTTAATAGATGCACCTTGGTATGTTACCAACGAAACAATACATCGCGATCTTAAGATATTTACAGTTAAAGAAGAAATATCCAAATTTAGTAATAGATATAACAAAAGAATTAACAACCACCAAAACGCACTAGTTACTCAATTACTTGACACGACGGATCAGATCCGCAGGCTAAAAAGACATTACCCTCTAGATTTAAACATTAGATTCAGCTAAAATCAAATATACGATAATCACTTATTATTCACGTTATAGTACCACGCTAAAATAATTTACTTATAATTCTCAATGAGAATTGATTGTAAAATACATCCAAATAAAAAAAAGAAAAAAAAATATTCAGATTTGGTAACCCGATGAGCGAATCCAGAGTTTTTGTATTCTCTGAACAAAAATAATTTTGTACAGTCTTATTGTAGGTGGGTATAATGTTCTGCTAAAATCCAATTTTTTTTTTTGGTATAATGCGAATAGCATGTTTTTTCAATTGCTCATCAATTAAATCTATACATATTTGATCGTTTATCCGATCTGATATAGAATTTATATCTACATTATTGTTACTACTGTACGTACGTAAAATGTACGAATATATTTTCTTGTATAGATCTACGAGTATTCAGAAGTAAACAAAAATGTTGAGTGGGTACCATATTATAAATTGGCAGAAAATGTTTGTGAATTGCGATACATACTTTTTGAGTAAAGTATGAATAAAATGATAATTATAGTATACAAATATTGGTTGCGCATTTATTTTCTAGCAATTTAGGAATTATAGTAACTAATTTTTTCGATACGACGTTACCATGAAATTTTTATCTATATCTTTTCAGACAGCTTCATACAATGCTCCATTCTTCACAACCTGGTTTTGTACGAATTGGGAAATTCTTTACTTCCCAGTTTACTTCATTTGCCAATCTGCAAGAATCAAATGTAATACTCCATCTGAAATAATTGCAGAGAGTTTACGAGGTTTCCGCGACAAAGGATTTACCGGTGGTCGTTTTTTGATCAGATGTAGTCTTTTTTGTGGTCTCTGGGTAGTTACAAACTATATGTATATTTATTCGCTCAGGATACTACTAGCTACCGATGTAATGGCACTTTTCGCAACCAACGTATCTTGTGTATATTTGTTATCATGGGTAATCCTTCATGAGCAATTTGTTGGAGTAAGGGTTAGTAGATGTTTTCATAAACATTGTCTGCAATCTGTAACTATTAATTGTCTAATAAAACTAACACTGTTGATGAAATTGTTATGTGACAATTATGAATATTGCAGATAGTAGCAGTGATTTTATGCAATACTGGAATTGCACTTTTAGCGTACATGGATGGCATTACTGGAAGTCCAACGTTAGGTGGCGTTGTTCTGGCAACATCGGCAGCAGCTGGTTCGGCAGTTTACAAGGTAAAAGTTAATATTAAGAGATCGATAATTTTGGACAATATCAGTTACATCTAATTTATAATTTGACAATATACATTCTAAACAAACGCTGAAAATAATTTGGTGGAACATATGAGGAAGGAAATATAATGTTAAACTAGGTGCTGTTTAAGAAAGTCATAGGAGAAACAACATTTGGTCAAATGTCTTTATTCTTTTCTCTTATTGGGTTGTGTAATGCGGCGTTGTTATGGCCAATTTGTTTGGCTCTTTACTTTTCGGGAGCAGAAAGCATACACTGGGGACGATTGCCATGGACGGCATTACTTTCAGCAAGCATTTTGCACTTAGGTTAGTATCTTTACTAATTTTAATCTTAAACTTCTATCCAGAATACACCACTAAATCAAGATATAGGTTTGATTATATGAATTCTTCGTATCATAATAAAATAAACCTTTTATGATTTTGCAACATAAATATTTTTACATACTTGCGAACATTTGTTTAAATTTCGCCACTGATTGACCACTACATACAAGCAAGATACAGTGATTATACAGGGTATATCATGCAATCGGGGTGGGTTATATCTTGTATCTCGAATTTGGTAAGAGACAAAAACTCTTAAGGAGAAACTTAAATACTATAGTAATATAGTATTAAATAGAATAAATAATAATGCTTTGTTACTTTCCCTTGGAGAATACAAAAGATCTGTTTTTTATATAATCGTTCTTATTCTATAGTTCTTTATCTATATTTAAACCAACCTATCTTATGTTATTGTAAATATATACAGGGTGGTTGGCAACTAGTGGTACAAGCGGAAAGGGGGTGATTATACGCGAAAAAAGTCGAAAATATAGAATAAAAATTTTTTTGTTTAATTTTTTTAAAAATCTACAGTGAGATCCGTCATAACGAGACGTGATAAAGTGCACGCGTACCGAGCGAAAATTCAAAGTCGATTTTCTCGAAAACAAAGCCTCGAACGAAAAATTTTTATTCTATATTTTCGACTTTTTTTTTCGCGTAGCATCACCCCCTTTCGCATGTACCATCAGTTACCAACCACCCTGTATACATTATGTTTGGCTACAAGTGTAAAACAATTTAAGGGGTGACTCTTGAAGCTACAATAAGATGAAAATCAAGAATAAAAAAATTGTGTTTTCAGTATTGTTTTTAGTTATTGACAATTAAAAATTAGCCGAAATATCCCTGTGTGCGAAAAATCCTCCTTACATAACTGAAAATAGGTCAGTCTAAGCACCGGTGTGCACAGGGATATGGGTAGCAATTTGCCTCGTGCAAGTTGTACAGAAAATTATGACATTTGAAGACGTGGACCATCTTGCACGACGTTTTCTAAGAAAAATCGTAGATTAAACATTATACCTGTCTACTCATTAAAATTCATTACAGCATATCGACAGCTATTTCATTAGTATTTCTTCTAATCCAAAATAATTAATAACTAACAGCCCATAAACAATGTTTATACAAATTTGCTACACGCAACGCGATCGTCCCGTCCGCAAAAATCATTTGCGTTTTATTAATATATTAGTATTTTTTGGATTATCTTTTATCCTTTATATCAAGCTTTTATATGTGATTCATTTGCAAATAATTGTAATTAATATGAGTTATTAATCGTTTTAAGTATGACCATTCAAGAAGATTTTGTAGTCAATGAAAATTTTGAAATACGTTTCACAGATCTAAATGTTCCAATTTAATTATTGTTAAAAATATGTTTAAGAAATTTGTCATTAACTGATTTGCGATTATCATAAGAAGTGTTTCACAGTAACTTTGAAAATGTCGATTCCAAAGTTGTAAATGTTCGAAAATGAAATGTTAAAAAAATAAGATTCTAATAATATATTTCTTATATGTTTTAGAACCAAAGTACATGAAACGTTTATAACGACTCATACATATTTAAAAGTCTCTGTCTAAACAGTTATTTTCAGTCCTTCATATATGAATATTATAGATGAATATCTCTAAAAAAACGTGTATTCTCGGTACTTAAACTCATGTTGATCACGGTATATAGCCTTATTTATAAGAAATACAATTTGCAAAAGCGCTACAAGATACTGAATTTGTTTCATAGAGAAATTATTATAAATATAGATTCTTCGTTTCACTCATAATTGATGTAGTATGATTGTCTCTACGGTTTCGCAAAACTTAAAAAAAGCTCGTGTTATATCTCGATTAAGTGATCACGAGTAATCTTATTTCGCGATCCTTTATTCAAAAATTATTATTCATACCTTTTTATGTAATAATTCGAAGAATTGGTATGTTTCCTAACATTGAGGTATTCTGGATATATCAGAAATAAGAGTTTGAGATAGATATTAAGGTTACATTTTGTTTTTATTCGATAGTTGCAAACATGCTTGGTAACTTCAGTATTGCTCTGACCTACGACCTCTTCATTACGCTAGGATTGATCACCGCTGTACCTGTATCTGCTGGTACGGTAAAAATGAGACATTAATTGAGCTAATATCTATAATTACTCAATAATTATGTAATATTATGGTGTTACAGCATTGGATGTTCTTTTATACGGAGCCCATTTCATGGGGATGAAATTGGCAGGAATGATTTTTATAGCAGTCGGCTTCTTTCTCGTGATGTTTCCAGATAATTGGCCAGATTATATAACCAGGCTGCTTCGGTATGCACTTTAAATATATTTCTTAAACGTAATTTTATGGTATGTTTATTACTTCTAAGTGAATTTTTTTCTTAGTCTTTAGTTTTTGTAGATATTCTAAGCGTCCTATGTTTGCTACCTTCTTACATCCACGTGTGCGCACGTGTATGTGTATGTATAATATGTATACATACATACACGTATTTATATATTTCTTCTTTCCACTTTTGCAAGGATATTAAAATGTCATTTATCTTGTTTTGCACCATCATAGAGGCAGCGTGTAGTCTCACTGATGTAGGATATGCTTGATATATAAAAGTGGCCTATATAAATATCTATCTTTCTCTTATTCACTTCTGTATTTGAATCTTTTTAAAGCATATTAAAGTTCATATGTTTCTTTCTGGAAACAGCTTTTATGACAAAAATTCAAAGGCAATCTATTTTTTAATTATGTATGTAAATATATATTTGTACATAACATGAATATTATGCATAAAATTATCACGTGTAGTGCTTCTTCGCATCACATTGACTCTACCAATAATTTAAAGATATTTAGAAATATTTATAAATAATATATTTTCTACATCGAAATTTTCTATTACGTTACATCCTTAATGAAGATCACTTCTTATTCTTTTCTTAAAAATATATCGCAATACTATACTTGCGTACATATGCGTAAGTAAATTCGAAAGATTGATTCGATTAATCGAAATGGTTATATCGCTTAATCAAAATATCAATTGAACATTTGATAGTCCGTTCAATGGTTTTATATTTTTGCTGTGTAGATACAGATCTAAGCAAACTGTAGAATATTTTCTTTGCCATTTAGAGGTACAAACTTTTGTGTTTCATGAATTGATAAAAATAAAAAATAGTACTCATATTATTTTACAGGATGCCGGAAATATGCAACAGGTTTAAAGTATAATTAAATGAATATTTTTTTATATTTAAGAAATAAATCATGATTACATGAAACATCAAATATATTGTATTAGTCGTTATTTATGTAAGATGATATACTTACATGTAACAAGTTTCAAAGTCATTCATGCAATTAAGTAAAATATGCTGTCTCGTTCACGCAGTTTTTAAATATGTAAATACGAATTATAGAAATTATATAGTATTGTAGTTAGTATTTAGAATATGTTACCATATTAATCCTATCAAAAATTATTTAGAGGGCCGTTCCATTTGTTTCCAATTCAATGAACAATTTATTAAGAATAGATTCTATTTTTAATGTGAACAATGATAAGTAATGAATAGCCACTAATACAGTAATTTAATAAAATTAAGATATACATACAACGATATATGATCTTCCAGAAAACAGTCATCTATTAACTAGTTGCAGACTAGTTAATAGTATTTTATTAATAGTATGTCGACGACTTTTCAATTCTATTGCCAAAAACACTTGAAAGTATAAACTATTTCCTTAAAACACGTTGACGCCGGCGCCCGAATTCACTGTCTGCTTCGTGGGGCGGCGCTGGGTCACTACCCATTTTGTGAAATACATGTGTGACCCATCGCCGACCCTCGGGACAGACACGTGTGACCCGCCGATGGCGCACGCCGGCGTCAACGAGTTAAAGAGATAAGTAACTAAACATTTAATCAATGAAAGTCAATAACATGTACCAGGTCACATTTTAGCAGCTATATTTTCGTACAAATCTATATTTTTTTGTCATTATGCAATATACATTGGATTATTGAGTTTGATACGTCAAAAACAAATAACATCTACATTATATGAATTGTGAAAAATTGGCATATATAAAAGTTGTATGTGTGTGCTAATAAAAAAGACGGACGTATTTACTTGTCTTATAGAGGAGATGCTTAAACAATTTTAAAGTTAATTTACTTTTATATTTTTAAATGCAATGTTGTATTTTTTATGTTAAAATTTGGAAATATATGTACTGGGTATATCTTCTAAGATTAACTGCCATTTTTTAGGCATTTCTGATAATTTGCCAATGAAATGTTTTGAACAAAAGTTAGTCAGTTTTCGATCCTCTCCAAAAAAATTTTCCCGATAAAAAGTCAAGATCATCTTGGCTTTCTTAAATGACACCACATATTTTCGACTTCCCACAGTTGTACCTGACGCCAAAACAAATTCAACGATTTGCTACACTAGGATCCATGAAATGATCTTGAATTCTGAAATTTAAGTTTGATCATCATTAATATGGAAAATTATCTTATTTCGACCAAATTACGTATTTAAATACATATATGTACATACATATATTTGATGCTTGTATTATAGACAAATTTAGCGGTTCTATAGATATATACAATGTGTTCGGCTACAGATGTAAAAAAGTTGCAAAAATTGTTTATATGTGGCATTATTTATTAATTACTTATGGAAGCAATGGTTTAAAGGAAACATTAATCCTCTTTACTTAAAAATTTTATAAGGCGGTTTTCGAAATGCTGTTATGAATTTTAATGAGTGGACAGGTATAATGTCTAATCTACGATTTTTCTTAGGAAACATCGTGCAAGATGCTTTACTTCTTCAAATGTTATAATCTTCTCTACTACTTGTATGAAATAAGTTGCTATCCATATATCGCACGAATTGAGGATCCCTATACACACCGATGTTTGAACTGACCTATTTTCGGTCGTGTAAGATTTTCTCGCACACAGAAATATTTCGGCTAATTTTTAATTGTCAATAACTAAAAACAAAACTGAAAAAAACAATTTTTTTTATTCTTGATTTTTATCTTATTTTAGCTTCAAGAATCGCTCCTTAAATTTGTTTGTTTTAAATTTGCATCTCTAGCCGAACACCCGTATAGGTTACACATAGGTTATAGGTTACATATAGCTGCGGGAAATAACATACTTGTAGTGTTCAGGAAAAATTCAAGGAAAATTTCAGGAAAAATCTCTTATTGGGTAAAGAGAGCTTAGAATTAGATCATTTAGAGAATAATAAAAAACAATGTTGCATTTTTTGTAAATCTTATGATATAATATTTATTTATATTATGGAATAATTTATTAGTTGTACACCAGTCCTTGAGCCTATACATATATGTAGGTCTTGTTGAATTAATAGAGTAGATATAAGATGGATTATCGGTGCTATGGAAGATCTCTAATTCATCAGCATAAAGAAGGTATTTACAAAGTTATGAACTTCAGATATATCACTTATAAATAAATTAAATAGAAATGGGGCTAGATGGGAGCCCTGGAAAATACCAGAGTTAATCTTGATAATTCTAAAAAAGAAGTTATTAAATTTGACTATTTGAATCCTAGTCCTAATGAAGCTCCTAAATCGCGAGAGTAGATCCCCAAAGATGTTCAAGTACCTAAGTAATTGTACCTAATTAAGTAATTGTAATTTAGTCGTGAGAATTGAGTTGCTAGCGGTATTGAAAGCTTTACGAAAATCGGTATAAATCGGATCGACCTATGTGCCTTTATCTACATGATCAGCCAGCTACTGACAGTACTCCACCAAATTAGTTTTAATCGAACGTTTGTTAGTGTTCATATTGTTGATTGATAATTATATTTCTACAAAAATAATATAACTTATGGGTCGCCAATCTTTCCAAGATTTTAGACATGATTTTGAATGCTAATAGGTGTAAAATTTTTAACATAGGTAAGATTATCATTTTTAGGTATAGATTTAAATAATACATTTAAATAATTTCCATGTCTCAGGAAAAATTCCTGAAGATAGGGATTTATTGAAAATAATCCAACGAATCCTGGACATAATGAATTTGCAGCATTTAATAAGTAGAGAATGGCTATCCATCAGAACCTGAGTTACAATTAGTGTCAATATCATTCGTGCTATCAAATTTTGATCTTTTCTTCAGTTATTATTGATTTTATTACATTAACTTTCACATTAAGAAAATTGTGAACCGAATTAGACTAAATTATCACATTACTATTATATTATATTATATCATTTGTTGAATATGATCAACTCACACATAGATAATAGGTATATATATATGTGTCGGAGTCAGGTTGGCATTTTGGGGTGTTCGATGAACCTTTACTTACTCTACCGTTGCGGACGTAGCTAATATTTCTCGGTACAAATGTGGGCTCTACAAGAGGCTATGAGTAATAGCGGCGATAGGATGGTCGAGATGATGGTGACAACGAATTCAGGTTCGATAACGAATCCACGGTCCACGGGAGGACAAGTATCAACGTAATACTCGATTCGGGTAACTTCTCGATAACATACTCGCAACGTAATACTCGATTCGGGTAACTTCTCGATAACTCAATCAGCAATTCGTCCAACGATTAACTAACCAACTAACTGACTGCCCCTTGATCCAAAAGAAACTGCCCTTATATACTCCTGTCCCCACTTCTCGGGGCAATCTTTGTTTTTGAGGAGAGTCATATAATCATTTCATACCTCTGTCAGGTACACGTCCATCCCGTGACCGTGGCTACGTCTGGTGACCCGCTATGTCACTTCGAGCCCGAACCCATCGTCATAAAGTCAGATTGGAACATTAAAACTATTTCTTATTTTTATTACTTAAGTGTAGCTATAGTAAAAGTCTGGACTAGGGTATTGGGGTTTTTGCCCACATTCCGGACCGGAAATCCCGATGTTCTTTCATCTCCGACATATGTATATTGGAATCCCTTTGTTCCAGAATAGAACCTCTTTATTTGAATTTGTAAAGAATTCGTATCTGTAACATACACAATTACACTTTATACTATTTTCTTTCTGATACTATATTATTCAGCATTATCGTTAATTTAAATAACTAATCTACTTTTATATAAACAATAGCACCATCTTTGTGTACTCACGTTGACTACAAATTTAAAAATCCATAAAAATATATGAATATTTATTCTATATTATGAACAATTTTTCTTCATGAAGCAAGATTAATCTTCATATTTTTTTTACACGTTTACTTATTGTTCGAAGAAAAAGCTGTTGACTCAAGATTATACCATTTTTGATATCTTTTCACTCGTTTTCAACCAATTTTCAGTGTATATCCGTCAGAAACATAACAAAGTCTGTATCTTTTTCTTGAGAAGTAACACTACATAAACAAAAGTACATCAAACCAATAACTATTATTGCTATATCACGATCGCGACTTTATCTTTAAATTGATGAATCAATGAACTAGCTTGCATTTGTGAAGTTTTGTATAAATATATGTCGGATTAACACTGGGAGTAAGGTTGTGGGTGGCAGATGATCTCCGCGGGAATTAGCCATTGATGCGGTACAACACAGGTGTAGTTTATTGCAATAATGGGGTTGTTACAATCTTGACATTTAATCGCGAAGCTAGTGACAATGGCCTCAGGTTCGTTAACGAATCCACGGTCAACGGAATGACGAATGCGATGCGTTACACGTATCTCCACGTACAAGTAAACTTATCTGCAAGAACTCCAACCCCAAATCCAAGTGGAACTGCCCTTATATATTCTTGTCCCCACCTCTCGGGTAAGTCTTGGTTTTTAAGGAGATCCATATAATCATTCCATACCTCTGTCAGGTACACGTCCCTCCCGTGACCGTGGCTACGTCCAGTGATCCGCTATGTCACTTCGAGCCCAAACCCATCGTCATAAAGCCAGATTGGAACATTAAAACTATTTCTTATTGTTATTCCCAACATTCCAGACGGGAAGTCCCGATGTCCTTTCATCTCCGACATATACATATGTGTTGATGCCATCAAATACTAAATGCCATTAAATAGTATATTCTGAAGAAATAAAAATAAGATGGAATCTTTCTATATATGTACATTGTACATGTATGTTTTTTTATAGATCTATACAACTGTATTTTATTATTTCTTTTCTTATAATTAATCCCTATTTTTACTTATGAGGATTTTCGTCAATGGAGTTTTTAATTTTTTTGGAAGAATAGTGTACAGTACGTTATATGATTGAATTATCAATTCAAAACTCATTTAACTTGATTTTTTAAGATTTGTCCAAATTAGTTCTTCAGTATACTTAAACGTACTGCTCTATATACGCAGTATTATAATTTTATTGTCTTTGTCTTTTTCTAATGAAAAGTATAGAATGCAGAAAGCCATTTACCAAAAAGGATATTAAATTTATTCCATTCAATATGCCAATATTCCACAATGTATCACCGTAACCATATGTGAAAAGCATCTATTGTATTTATAAGCATATCTTGATTGTCTGCATAGGAATAATGAAAAAGTTCGATTCAATTTTGCATAAAATTTTATACGAACAGTTCAGGAAAGTGCTTTGTGGACAATATTGCCTTAACGTATTTTTGATAAAATTTATTAAAAAAACATGAACAAACATTTTACATTTGTTAAAGTTGAATATCCTGTTAAATGAAAAACAGAAGGATTAATTATTTTCATATCTGTTATAAATATATATAGGGTGATTGGTGGAAATATATATAGGGCTGGTGGTACAAGCGGAAAGAAGGTGAATCTACGCGAAAAAAAGAAATCGAAAATATAGAATAAAAATTTTTCGTTTGAGGCTTTGTTTTCGAGAAAATCGACTTTGAATTTTCGCTCGGTACGCGTGCATTTTATCACGTCTCGTTATAACGGATCTCACTGTAAATCGTTGTCTCGTTGGAAAAATTAAAAAAAAAAAAAATTTTTATTCTATATTTTCGATTTCTTTTTTCGCGTAGAATTATCCCTTTCCGTTTGTACCACCAGTTACCAACCACCCTGTATAGAGGCTGATTCATAAATGTTTGTCAATACTCCATGGAGTAAATCTACACATGAAGATAAATACAAAATGTCTTATGAACATATGCCCTAAATACTTTAAATTTCGAAGTATGGATGTTTAAAGAAATTGTTCGAAGTATCCACCTCTTACCTCAACACATGCTGTTGCATGTCTTTTAATGTTTGAGTCCCAAACAGCACGATCGCGCTGTATAGCTTTTGTGTCGAAAAGTCCCGGTACATTTGAACATTACGGACGACTGACGGTATTTTGTATTTCATTGTTATCTTCTCAATAATTTCTATTAAACAAGACTTGAAATATTTATAAACTAATAGCACTTATATATAATAATATAGATGTATTTCATAAAAATAACAAATATGACGAGCGCTATTGCGCCGCTAGTTTCTCTTCGCAATCGATTAAGACAAACGCTATCGCGCTGTTCGGGATTTTTCGATCCTGTTTTTTCAAAGACTCCTGGAACTCAAACGGTTAATAATGAGTTTCGTAGTCATTCGAAAGAATACCAGATATTCTTCGAGTAGTTTCAAATCCATTTTGTATTTTTTCTTGCCGATCTTGTACATTGTTCACTTGCGTTGAATATACCATAGATTTTAAATGGCCCCAAAAACAAAAACCTAAGTGGATTTAGATCATGGTAGCTATATAATGGATCTATCTTACCCTATCCGTCGGTTTGCGAAGACGTTGTTAACACTTTCTTTAATTATTTGTAACTCGAAAACTAAGGACGTAAGACATATGTCCATAGGGACGTTTTTTACTTATTTTCCTGTGTTTCTACATTACCTTCTTGAAATATTGACATGCATTTATAAATCACTCTGTACATATACGAGTATATCTGTTCGTAGTATTAAAAAGGAGAAAGTGGTAATTAATTAGAAACCGTTTCTTTCCAACTATTCATATTTGATTTCGCATTTTCTCATTTCTTTTTCGTTCTCTCAGTTTATTACATGTCAAAATATCTTTAATATCATATCTTTTGCTTTCTGCCTCATTTATACTTTAATCTCTCAATTATCAGAAATAGCGATGATGAGAAAATAATATAAAAATATGAAAAAATAATGTAACTCCAAGTATATTTTTCACGATTACTTTTTGTTTACTTGTTCTACATATAAACATATTTCTTACTAAGAAAATTCACGAGAAATATTGATTCTACGTTCAAGCTTTTGAATTGCACTAAAAAATTGTTGACAACTTAAGAATATGAAAAATTTGTTGTTGGGTGTATTTAAAATATGTGTATAAATTTCAGAATCTTTATATATTTTTAAAGAATTTAATTATTACGAAAGAAACTTTAATTTTGTATTACGTTAAAATTGCCGACGCAGATTTCATCAATATGATTTCCACTGATACAAATTCACCAAAACCAGTCTTGATCGATGTATGCTTTCTATCAATTATACACTATCAATAACGCATGACGATAAATAAGTTAAAGGTAAGTAAATGGAAACATTCGAAAAAAGCAAGAAGGATGAGAACAAATCTTTAATAAAATAAATTGAAACGTAATGCTATAATATTTATATAGAAATATAAAATATAGATATTCTTTTATTTGTACATATTTAAAAAATAAAGATACAGATTTTTAATTAGTTAGGTTTGGGTTCGGTTAGGTTGTGGTGAACTTAATGGAGATGGAGGGCGACAGCGGGCATAGCGATGTTGACTAGGGTGAAAATGGAGGGTGAGAGGAAGAAATAATCCAAGAAATAATCTGCTTTTACAAATGCAAATGGAGGGAGAGGCAGGATTGGCGGTGGTTGTTGAAGCACCAGCAAAACAGAAGGGAAATGGGTGATTAGCGTAAACAGCAAAGCAGTAACTATGGTTATGGATGGGAGCATAAAGGTGGATAAAATGGAAAGAAAGAGGAGGCTGTAATAGTAGGGAACATAAAAGGGGTGATTATAGCGATTAGCTATTTTTCACCGATTACAAGGGTTCATGAGTTCAGCGAATATTGGAAGAAAGTGGTGGATTACATGAGGTGGTTTAAGGGAATAGGGATACGGATTGCTGAAGGCAATTTTTGCTCTTTACTGCTCATACCCACACATGGGGATGTGCGAGGTGACAGAAGGAAATGGTAGAGAAGCCAATTAGCTCAGAAGACTGGATATGTCTGAATGAGGGTAAGGCATCTTGGCAGACGGCCAGCCTGCGTTCCCACAGGGAAGTTGTATCAATTAGAAGCTTGCCGGTTCCAAGTCTGGCTGAGAAAGGCGGAGAAGCCAAAATCCCAAATGCCATTGCCAAAACATTAGGATCCTTATAACCTAATGCAAAGACATTTACAAATTAATGTAAGGTCTTATATTACTTAACGTTGTCGGTTAAATATTATTATCAATCAAATTATTGTTGGTCGGAGCTATTGTCGATCAAGATTGGTGTTGATGAATCATGTCGGTGAAACCTTTGAAGAAACCTATGTCGGGGATTTTAACGTAATCCTTTAATTTTCATTGATATTCAATTGTAACAATATATATTTCGACATTTCTTTTCTTATTTTATTTCAACTTTTAATCTGTACATTTATACAGTCACAGTTTATTATTAATGCTATTTTCAATATGAATCAAAACATTTAATCACATAAGAAATACAACAAAATTGCTTGAGCTGCTTGTTGTGTTGTGTGTGAATCGACGTCAACACTTCATCACTCGCTTCCAAACAATCAGGATCCATTATATGCTGTTACAGAAATATAGTCCTCATGAGTCACAGTTCGAGGTAAGAAAATACATCGCCTTCGTTTTATGTTACTTACGTCGAAAATTCATCTGTTTATTTTATCTCAATGTCACAAGTTTACAATTTAGTAACATAAATCATAATTGCTGCACACTATCGACAATAATTAAAATAATAAATTAATAATACCAGATTTATTGCTAAAATAGATGTTTCATTCAATTATAGTGTATAAATATTTATCTCTTCCGAAAACATTCGTGCTCCGATTTGGACCAAAACTTTTGAAATATGTAGGTTCCATTTAGATAAAAACAATGTTTAGGAGAAGAATGTTTGGCAACTCGAAGGTAAGACACCTTTTTAACATTTTTTTATTTTTCTTCTATAATATATATCGGCCTATATATCTATGTATGCACGATGGATGATGTTTACATTGCACGTTGGTTACATTGCTTATGGTTACTTCAGTTTGTAATTCAGGGTTAATTCGTCGGTAACGAATAGTGAAAATAAGTACAAATGTATTTCGCAAATATCTCTAAAATGTTGCATCGCATTAATTTATTTTCTCTCGCCAAGAAATTGAGTAATCATTGAATAACAGTCGAGTGGCTAAAGAAACATACAATTAATTCTAAGTGAAAAATGGTGTGCAGACCATAAGAAAAAAATGATTTATGTCGAAATATGAGCAAGTTTCAGTTATGTTTAGGAAAAATGGAAAAGTGTTTCAATTTACGAGACGCTAAAAATCCTCCTTTTAAACATTTTTTTTTACTTACGAAGAATCTACTTTCAAAATTTCCATCGTATCGGAGCATGGACATTTTCGGAAGTTTCGGCCTTATGTCTAACTAATGGAAAAGTTACAATCATTTAACCCTTTGGATTTCTGGATATTTTAAATTTACAGCACAATCTTTAGCGTTTTCAGATGAATTTTCTTTTCTAAGTGACAAAAAAAATGAAAAATAAAAAATATGAAAAAATGCATGCCTTGTTGCATGCCGTGACAGTTTTAATCTTTATGTTTGTGCGTGTGTGTGTATGTGTGTAAAACCAATTATTTTTTAAGGCATTTGCTTCTTTTAACTAAAAAGCATGCCGTGCACACTTGCTTCTGTATATATAGTAAATCTTAATGTTCACACTAATCCTAATGTATCATATATTTTATTAAACGTGTCCTTTGATAATAAAAGGTGATGTAAATAGATCAATTGCAAGTTCAATTTTTGTTTCGCGTATAACCAAAACAAAATTGTGCATCGTAAGTGCGCTGTAAATTGATACCATTCTGCAATATTTTCCGACACTATACAAATTCTAATGTTCATTGTACGCCAATCAATATTTTATCATGACAATGAATATTTTAATCGACGCAGAAATTCTAAGGATATAAATTGCACTGAAAATCTATCAATGTTGCGATCATTTGTCCTATATTATACGTACAGTATCTTTTTGCCATTAATGAATGTGTCAACAATTCGTACAAATGTTTGTGCATATTTATAATTACGTAATTGTGATGTAATTAGCGGAAATACATCGAGTAACATTAGAAATAAACAAAGCATACAGTATTTTACGTATAATTAGCACGTGATTGTGATTCAAAAGTATGCGAGAAATATAGAAAAGAATAAATATTAAAATAAAATAAGTATTAGAGAAAAGTTCGAATTTCTGCGACGACAATTAATTTCAACCCGTACAATGATAAATCATGGAAAAGAGCAAAGAGTCAGGTAGCTTAACGAACGCGTATAGTTTGATCTAATGATACGTACGAGTTGAATAGAAAATAAGAAAATGCCGCTACGTCAGAGAAATACCAAGGCAAAGGCCAAATGCTGTCGAAAGAAGTCGTGTACAGGTCCTTGCAGGAAATAATGAAAATACTGATGATAGCCTGGGATTAATATACGCAGTACCACGGGTGGGCAGCAACGCAGGAGTACTTTTGCTAGAGGCCGCTGTCCCTCAATGCAACAACGGCAGTATCGGCTGCGAAGTTACGGTGTGCCGTCGACTCATGGCGATGGTCAAATGTTACTACCAATGAACAACAGTAACAGCAGTCAAGTTAACAGCAACCAGTCAAGCAGCGAACCACCGATGACAACGACCGCGAATCTGACACATCGGCATATTAACTCATCCCAGCAGAACAACACGGCTTCCGAATCCCAACGTCGCCGAGTCCCTATTTCCATCACGACCTCAACCTTGACTCCGATTTCAACTTCCATCACAACGACTATCTCGACTTCGACCTCGACCTCAACCTCGATCACAACCTCGATCACGACGAATAGTTATCAACGTTCCCATCCTCCTGGCCTTCAGAACTAATTTCAAGGTATGGCTGAATATCAAAGCCGCGACTCGAGGTTCTGCGCTTACGTGCATACGATATATCTACTCAAAAAAGTTGCTAAACTTGTTTTCAAAGTCAATTTCACTGATTGATCTTTCTCTTTCCATTTTTTTTTTTGTTTTTTACGTACCATCGTTATAAAAAATAAACTGAAATTATATATTGCAATTAAAAATAATTCGCAATATTCTACAAGAAAGTCACAGCACATAATTATTAATATTATTTCTTAAAAATTGTGTTAAATAAGAACAAGCAGTAATTATATAACTTTCCATAATTAGTGTAATTAATAGACATCAAACTTTACACGTCATAGTACAGATAAATAATTATAAATTATAGAATGTCTGAAGTAAGAAGCGTATCAATTTTTCATTCTGAACGGTCTGCCCAATACCCAATTGATACTAATTTAACAAAAAGTTAGCCATACACATATTTTTTATTATTTCATAAAAGAATCATTATTCCGAGAACAATGGAAATAACACATATTAATTTATGCTTACCACTCTTATTTTCAGATTATAGGAAATTGTAAATATATGTTTTGCAAAAATTTTTCTCGACCATTTCTAACGTAAAATATGTTGTTAACTATGAATGTTTACAAAGACAAATTTTTAAAATGAGATAGCAGACGATGTTGACGATATCACATTATAGTTGGCGAGATCAGCTTTTTCGTATTAAAATTATCGTGTTAATGTTATGAAAAAGTGATTGAAGAAGTTACGAGGTTTGATATTATGCTTGGCAAATTATTTTTGTATTCAAATCATCGATCATTTACATAGAATCACATATTTTCAGTCATATAAATTTATAAATGTAAATTCAATAATCTGAACAATATAACCTCCAATTAGGTTATATTATCTTAACACATAGGTCGCTTAGGTAGAGAAGACAGAAGAGAATATTAACTTTCGATGTAGCAAGTCAAAATTCTATAAATTTTGCACATTTATGTAAAAAGCTCAAGTTTTGATCGTAGAAAAAGCAAAATAGAACAATAACAAGGAAATGCACTCATATTTTGAAGACATAAAGTATGATACGCTTCCATCTAAAAGTGCAGCCTCGTTTAAAAACTGATAATTACTAAATGCATCTAAATTTAGAAGACTTGGAAGAAGGAAAAGATCAACGAAGTATTATATTTTAATAAACATTGTTTTCACTGAAAAAACAAATTAGATGAAAATGTACGTGAAAAGAGCATTTTTGCATTACATACTTTACTCCATGAAAAGGTTTAATTAATCAAACTTACGTGTCTATAGGGTAATCAGTAAACAAGTGTTACGACCACCATAACGCAATTCTACATACACCTTCGGATCGGCTGAGATTTGTTAAAAAGTATTGCTGCGAGATTGAAATTGAAGATCAAATTTTTGCTTTGCTTGTGTCGTAGTATTTTACACGTCACGGGAATCAAACTTGTCAAAGAAACCACGAGTCGTAACAGTTTATTTAAAAAATAATGTTAAGTTTTCATTGATTCATACATTGACATTTACAATACGTTTACAATTCGCAGTCAGGTAAAAAGTAAATAACGTGATATATTAATAAGGAAATTGGTAATTATCTCTTAGCATGTGAGATAGTCCATTTTAAATAGAATGGAGTACCTAACTCCATAATTTCAAATACATATTACAAAAATAGTCACTGTATGAAAAGACCTTTCAAACAAGAATCGAATAGCGTTGAGGAAGACACGATTCACGAAGAACACGTAGAGGGCATATTAGAAACACCGATATTATTATTTTTTTTTAATATTTATTAAAATTACAATCAATTCTCGTGTTGAGAATTTTCAGTAATTTTTTTGGCGTGGCGCAGTAACATGGCTAATTATTTATAATAAGTTAATACTTATTATAGATAAGTATAATTTGTACGTAAGTATTGTAAATAAGTAGATGTTACTTAATTTAAATAACTAGTTGAATCTGTCGTTTAGGTCTAGCGGATAGTGTCTCTTCAGCCTGCGGATCTGGTCCGTCGTATCAAGTAGTCCAGTAATTAGGGGGTTTCGGTGTTTGTTGACTCTTTTGCTATATCTGTCGCTATATTTTGCTATTTCCTCTTTGACTGTGGGTATCTTGAGGTCGCGGTGTACCGATATTATGTGTTTGTATTTAGGGTGGACTATTTCACGTACTAAAGAATAATTTCCTGTTTCCTCATTAATATTACGCTATTCACTTTCTATCTAGCTGCTAAATATAGACAAATTGTAAATAATGTCAATGGTACCTTACCATCATCTTTCAAAAAGGCGGGTTGAGTTACGATTTATGGTTTCTTAGACTAGTTTGGTTCTCATGACGAGTAGAATTCTCAACGCGAGAATTGATTGTAATTTCAACAAATAAATAAAAAAAAAAAAAATGACGAGTAGAATACGATACAAGCAAACCTCCAAATCTCTATCGATCCATGGTGGTGATTGCGAATACAATCAAGAATAAAAGATGATTAATCTGGTTTAAACTTTGATGCCAAAATCGTTTCAGGGTCATATTGCTATAACAAGGTGAATTGAATATCTTAAATAATAGAAAAGTAAATAATTCTATATAAAAGAATAATAAGAGATTTTGCATCTAAAAAAAAAATTTAATCTCCACAAGAATAATTTGACAACCATAATATTCGTCCCCAGCGAATCCTATCTTTTCCTGTTTAAAAATTTGTTTATATTAATAAAAATCAGGGACATTTTGTGTAATCATGTTAATATGTTTCATCTTGTATGTTAAATATATCGTATTCTTTTAATATGAAGTATAACGTATAAATCATTTAACTTGACAACTTCAAATTACTTGCAATCTGCTCGTTGTATTATAATAACATAATGATATTGCAGTACATGGTATACATATTTGAATATAATTAATTTTTAACTATTCGATCAGTTTTCGGGGCTTAATTGATATACCAATCTAAAATGATTTCAATAATTTTTCAATATTTCTGTATTTTTTTGTTATTGGGTGGGTAACGACTGTATTGTCGGGGCATGATTCTGAGCAAGTTTTTCCTTACATATAAGTGGCGAACGGTCCTACTTTCTCAGCCGGTAATGCGTACATTGTTCCGGATGCACAATTATAGGCAGAATTCAACGTAATAGTATCGGCAATTTTTTGCGAATATCTCGAGAACTACATATTTATGATTATATGTATTGAGATTATACGTATCATGTGTACACCAGGAAAAAGTTGTTGTTGAGGAATCGTGCCCCCGATAACATACTAAGAAAATCATTGAAGTCACTCTATGTTGGTATATCAAATAGTAGCTGAATTTTTTTATTACTTTTACCTTGTTATTCAAATTAAGAAAATGTTTATTCACTCATTGTTAATTTACGTATGTCAATATACATATGTGTGTAGATACATTAATGCATTATATACGTTAATCCTGTGCTCTGAACACTAAATTAAATTTCATGAAATAAGTTAAAGATGCTTTTAACTTTGCGATAAATCCTGCGCAAATTCCAATGTTCAAACTTATTGTTAGACAAACTCTATACATTTTTTGTTCTCAGAAAGCCATCCACGTTTCACCTGTCACGGTATCAAGATCTGCATGGGAGAAACCTTGAATATCGTACACAGTTTTGTCGGTGGTTTCATTTATCAAATTAATATTTATTTGTTAGTATGTAGTTTGACATATTACTCAAAATGTAACGTGTTTTATAAGTTATGATATTTTGGCTTTCGTGCATTCGTCTTTCAGTTGGCTTTGATACTTCTTTCGTGTTTGTCCGAAAACTAGGAATTTTATTGAAAAAATAAACAATATCGTAATTTATGTATCGAAACTTGTTTCGTTTATAGGTATAATTTATATTAAAACGAGTTTATCATGCAATGAAAAGCTGTAAGTACTTTAATGTTGTCGAGTTAGATAAAAATTATTTTGTGTAATATAAATTCAAACAATTAATAATCAAAATGACTTCCTAGAATTTTATCGAATAATGATGTACGTACCCTTATATGTATCTATTATACATGCCTTATACATATAGGTAGTACATATCGTTAATTTTGAAATGCTAGTTTCTGGAAATGATAGTTTCTGTTTTTATGAAAATTCCTACTTAGTATACGCAATATGCCTGGCATTTAGGAATGAGTGGAAACTTTTTCCCGTAGTTAATAGATAACTTTGTTATATAGCCTCTTTTTGATCCTATTCCTTAATGTATTATTCATTTATATGTATGTAAATCATTTTATGGAATGAAGCATCGTGACTAATGTCATGCTGCTTGACGTTACGCGTAAAAATTTTCTGTCTTTGGTTTAGTATAATGTAACGTATTATTAAGATTTGCGGACTTTTCCATAAAATGTATCGAGATACAACTGTACGTATATATTTCTTCTAAAATTTCGTTACGTTGATCACTTTGAACTTTAAATGAAAACTAAAAAAATATGATTTCACAGAAGTTTAAATTGCATATATTATATTTAATCCATTATATACAAGTTATACCAGGAAAGAATATTAAAACTTTACCAGTTAACTCAGAGGGTAATACTTAATAGAAAATGCCAGATAGAGATATCTTGCAAAATCAAATACAATACATTCGATATGAATACCATCCAAAAACGTTAATTCTTTGCGATTTCGTTATGTTTTCATAATTCAAATGTATCCTTTATTAATTAGCCAAATATGATTTTTATTTTCATTCTATCCTTGGAAATAAAGATCTTTCCTAAGCACAATTGTGTTAACTGTAGGGATTTTCTAAATCATATCTTACTTTTAGAGCATTTAAAATTTTTACAATTTTTATCGAGAAATAATGTTTAATGAAAGTACGATGATATTGATAAACAGTACAATTAATTGATTTTCATTGTCGTGTTCGTTTTCAAACATGTGTTGTTCGCGTGGAACCGAACTATGCTCGCAAAACGTTATTACGTGTAAGAGAAACAACACTTATATCAAAAAGTGAAATAATGTTTATTTCTGATTTTTAGGACTGACATAAAGACGTAATATGGCTAAAGATACAAAAGAGAATTATTTTTAAAGGTTAAAATGGATTCCTTAAAATAGCTTTAAGTAAAACGAGAACAGAAATCATATACTTATCAACAGATTCGAAGAGAAAATTTGTTTAAATCGATAGAATACTTCATTAATTATGGAACTGGAAGAATTTTGTACACTATTTTTTTCTCAATATCACGTTCTGAATTATCTTCGATGCATCGTGTATCGATATCACTACTCAGAATCTAGAAAATGATGTTATATGCAGGAACAAATAGAAAATAGAAGTAAAATTTCATTTTTATCAAATAGTACGATTTACTGTATTGTAGATTTCGATATAATTGTTTTCGGTCCACTTTCCCAAGTAAGGATAAGATACACAGTTATTTTTTGAAATTTGTTTCACCTGACTTACTCAAATCGCTACCATATCGTTGCAACATCATACATGCAATATCATGTATGTTTATATCTTTTTTACTTTCAATTATTGGATGCTTTTACTTTTTCATAGAATATTTCTCTGTTAGACTACTCTGACACTATAAAATGTCATCTAACTGTATAATGTGATATTACCCGTTATATTTAGTAAAGTTCTCAAACGTATGAAAAATTGACACACAAGTAAGTTAGACCTTTCGTGAGAGAGATTTACATTTAACAAGAAACTTATATGAATACATGCAGTTATTATTATCATAAGATACTTCTGTACATGAAGAAATAAGTAGACTTTTATGGAAATGTTTGAAATTTTGAGATACCGTTTACATATTTAATTCATCGTATATGTTCTTCTCTCTTTTTCATGGAAAAAACAGTCCGCAAATTTTAAAACAGAAATCATTTAAAGCTATCTCTGTAGAAATTTTCTACAATTTATGTTAACTTACAGGAATTCTTGTTATGATTAGAATCATATTTCATGTGAAATATTTTTCTGCTAGAAAATTTCTACAATTTAGCTACTTAATGTTGAAAAGAAAAAAAGAAATATATACTTGCATGCAGACAAAAATGCTAGTCTGAAAAACCTGCAGACATCTCGAATAATCTAAGATTTAATTGCAGATGGAGTAGAAGACACGGACACGGCGTATCAGGAGGCACGCAACGCGACGTGATCGATTATCGCACGGGTTACATAAAATCACACCTTCGTTCACCGTCGGGAAGAGTTCGGTGACTAGGTGTACTATCGCTTCAATTACAGGTAGAATTGATTTGCCAAAGAAATAATGTATGGACTTTCACAACGTTAACATTTTAATCGGAAAGGTCCCAAAGAATGAATGCCGGTAATAACAAATACGGTAAGCAATATCGGAAGGGATTCTTCGTTGCAATAAAAGTTCGTTCCAATTTTTTTTTTTATTGCATTTGTCTTTCAGAATACTAATAAAAGAAGTTAAAAGAAGCTATTATAAATTTTCTCTTTCAATAATTCTAAAATAAGTATGCATATATTTTTATTGAAAATCCTAAACCAAATAATGTTCAGATAAGTGATTCGGTAAATATTACCTTTTTTCTTCTCAAGCTGTACGACATTCTTCAACATATTATTTAGATTGTTTGTTTTTGATCAATTAATCCGTATTATTAAGCAAAGATTATAATTATGTGTAAAAGTGAATGGATCCAAATCGACAAAAGTTCTTATCGAAGCATTATAGCAAATCATATATTTTCTATTTGATAAGTATGGAATACCTTTAGAAAATTTGTTATAAAGAAACATCGTATTTGAGTTCAATAATATTTTTATCGACTTCGAATTTATTTTCAGTTATACAATTACTTCATATTTTTTTATAAAATTCAAATGTATTCATGATAAATCAGTTGATTTTAGTAATCAGTTTCAGTGCGTCTCAAACACTAATATTGAAAAATATTATATTTTACATGCAACGTTTTATCATTTTTCTCATTTATTTCTATATGGACGTGTCTGTTTCCGTCAATCCCTTGACGTGGACACGATCGTTGTACACCGAATAACTGTATGTTATCAGCTACGATGTACGAATCCGTGGGAATGAACTGAAGCGAACCTCTTGTTAATTCAATAATAACAAGCAAAGTTTGAACTTTAACAGAAACATGTGAGAATGAATATAGCACGTGTATATGCGTATATGTACGTTTCTTTTGACTGAGTGTATACCTATGTGTGTTTGATCGATGATTATTTTGAATATGTAAATGTTTAAGAATGTCTGTTTCGTACGAGGGTTGAAGGATGCTGTGTCGAAAGTTGAAACGTATCTGAACTACTCGAACGTTAGGAATGTCTCGATCTCGGCTCAATCTTTCACATTGCCGTAGCGCATCTTTCTCTGGCAAGGCTGAGGTGCTATCCGAAGTAATGAGAAGTATCCGGGTTTTGCGGAAATTGTGTTTTCCGGGTTTTCTTAGAAACTTGTATCCTTACAATATGCTTCCAAATTACCCTTTGGAAATACCGAATTTATAACATATCCGTGGCTATTGAGTGCGAAATAAATTAAAATTCTAAAGAGCGATTTGTCTATGACCTCCCTAGATTCCAGCTCAAAAGTAGCCCCCTGTATAATCGTTCTATAAGCTTTTCTGACAAAGACCTCGCGTGGCTCTTTTATGTGTTCCAGATAGAGCAATTTCTAAATATAGAAATAAGAATTATCAATCATGTATGTGCCACTTTGATCGATGACGTTATTTCATGTTTCTGGTAGTTGAAAGATCTTCCCCTTGTAGAATTCTTGAGACTTAGCGAAAAACTGACCTACGTGGTTTTAGCAGGAGTTGCCATTTCCTTCCTGAATTTTCGAAATCATTGCAGAAAAAACGGAAGAAAGAAAAGAAGTCAACTTTATGAAAATATCGATAATGTATAAAGATTAAGTAATAATTTCGCTTGTGATGCTTCAATTATTGATTTCGTTAGCATTTAACATTTTGGTGACTCTATATGACACTAAGAAGAGTATATAAACAATTTTATTAAAAATCTTTGTAACATTTTAACATAAAACATTTTAAGTACAGAGCACTTTATTTTGGCTACGATAAATATCTCAATCATTGAAAAATAAATGTGTCTTTTTATGGCATTCGAATAATCTACTATCTATTTTATATTTATTATTCTATTACAGAATAATGAAATTATTTAAAATAAATCTGTAAAAGTGTTAATTACGTAATAGATATATTCTGTAAACGTCAAATTGTATGCTTATGTAATACATTCAAAAGTTTGTAAGTACATTTTTTACGTGATATCACAATAATTATACAGCAATTATATGTTATATCTTATTAAATCTATCGTAAAGTAGGAAATTTTGCTTAATAATGCAAGTTATTTTCAGTTAGAGAAATATAATAATAAGAAACACTGTTGTGACAACACTGAATGGCTGAATAGAATTTTTATATCCAATTTTAAACGAAAAGAAATTTTATCGAAATAATTTTCTATAAAAAATGGCAACAACTTGTTTTACTTTACAAAATGGATTTTCTGTTAAATAAGTAAATTATGAGTTCCGTAAAGGATTATTATACAACAATATCGTTATTATACAAAAACAATTCATTCGAAAAAATACCGAAGGTTATTAATATATAACAGAATCATAATTGTAACAATTATAATATTAAAATTAAGAGTAGATTATAGGTTTGTTGATCGGAGAGCGAATAAATTTTAACTTGTATTTCAAGTAATAATGTCTTATGTAGAAATTACTATAAATAACTACTGTTAATATGTATTAATTAAATTATTATTAGTAACTACTTTAAATATTATAAAATTATTTAATTGTATCGTATTATCTTTTAAACAGATAAACTATTTTCATTAACGTCATATATTGAACTTTGATAAGCTAATTTGACTATAATAAAATTATATTCGATTAAAGTAATATTTTATTTAATTTTCTGGTATCTAAATAAACAAAGATTATGACATTAACCACCTAGTCAAGTGTCTAACTGATTTTCTAAATGTTGAGTGGAAAGCAAAGTTGGAAGTTAAAAAACATTTTCTTACAATTAGTGTCATATTTAGAAATTGGTTATTTAAATATGTATATTATTTGGTATTGGTTTGGATTCATAGCTTTTATAAGATATAAAAATACTTATGTGTTCGATGTAGACCGTACTAAAGTCTAGTTCAGATTCACATACAATTGCCGCAGAGAATCCGCTGAAAAATATATTTATACTAGTATATAAGTACTTATATACAAACATTGCATAGCGAAATCGTGCTACAGTCGCTTGGCGGACAATTTCTGTTAGTCTGGGCTAGGTTACATGAACCAGCGTACACACTCGTATATGGGATCGTCTAAATATCTGTAATGTATTACCTATATTTAAGCATGTGAAAAAATATGTGTATAGAAGGTATATTAGCTTCTTAAAAAGTTTTACATACTTTCAGAATAAAATATTTTTAGGTTAAACGATGGGAACACTATTACATTTCTGTTTATATTCTTTATATGAATGTAAAATAGGATTATGGGATAACCTTCGAATATCATAAAAATTGATCTTCAGAAAAATTATTTCTCTATCATTTTGTTTTTCTTTTTGAGCAATTTAATTTGCTCTAAATAGTTTCTTTATGTACTGATAATTAATCAATTAGAGATATTTACGTGACCCCATTGAAATGCTCTACTTGGTACACACATATAATACAGTATGTTTTGTCTTTTTTTAACAGTATAATCGAAGAACGAAGTTACTTATGCGAAAATTGTTTGATTTGAAAGAGAAAATAACGTAGTACTTCTAAATCTTACAATCTTGTTAATTGGATCGGATGGAACATCGTAGATTACTTTTGTTCTTTTGCATTAAAAATATCATAGCATGAAAATTCAAATTACATTGCATTCATGTTGTACTGTACTTTAAAATGAATTTAATCAGTTAAACTTAAACAGTACTTATTTATTATCAATTGTATCGTTATTAATTGACGTTCAAGTAATATAATAAAAATAAAACAACGCTGGTAGAAAATATTTATAATTCATCATATAAATCATTATTTAAGTTTATCGTTAGATTTCTTCAAATAAAACATTTTGAATGCTGGATTCTTAAAGTATTATCAATTCTAAATGATGTGAAATTAACAAGATTAACACGGGATTTATATTTTGTAGCAAATTTAATACATTTAATATGTTTGTAACTAAATTTAACTCATACCGTTGGTTTTGTTATTTTATATTTCTAAATTTATGTAAGTAACGAATTACAAATAGTTAGAAATACAGAAAAATAAATCTGTATATATGAAAGTATACAAGTACATACATATACATACGTATACTTCAATTTATACGTATTGTTAGTGATTATACCGTAAAGTGGTTAAAAATCGTTTCTATTAATGTTAAGTACTCGCTTCATCCTTGCTAGAAACTGTTTAATTTTTTTATTTATGACAGAAATTTTTTAAAATGCTTTACTATCAGAGAAACGTCGAATTTCGTTTTCTGTCTAAAGTTTCCCATTGACAGTATTAGTATACTGTACTATAGACAAAGTTTATAAATCTAGAAATACGTGATTTATATGTATACTATGTATAAAGACAATCAAATATCATAGCAACAGATAAAGTAGACAAGAAGAATTTTTCTTTGAATTATCGCATGTTACAATTATCTTGCGGTCTCATATGAAGTTGTTATTCCATTATACATGTAAAGTATATATATATAGTATCTTGTTATCTTGACGTGATTTGTTGTCTGACTTAATATTTTAATAGTTTAGTCTTAATTTATTAAATAAAATAAAAAGAGCATTACCAAAGTTCTTTACCAAAGTGTTCTTATCAACAAATAGTATCGTCGACTTTTGTTTTAGACGGTAAAAGATTAGAATATTCGCTCAATTAAATTATCCATAAGTGAATTTGTATTGTACTATAAATATATTTGGATTTTACTTCCATATAAAAATTCGTTACTACTAATAACTAGGAGTAGAGGGTCGCAAAAGTTCGCATGCTTTTGTTTAGTATCAGCGTAATATATACGCATTAAACAACCTATACATAATAAATATATACATATGTATGTAAATTGATAATATAGAATGAATGCCAGATGACTACAAATACATATTTGTAGTGACAATACATTTATCACCTGCAATTTATTAAGTACATACAATGATATATCGCAATTATAAATATATTAATATCCATTTTCTAAAAAACTTCATTACATTTATGTTGTATAAGTAAAATCCACAAATCCGAAGAATTGTCAAACCTTTATAGCAAATGAAGTTCTATATTAAACTAATTGTTTTTATTACGGTATTATAATATAATCGCATACCTCCACTCTGAAATTAGATGCAAACATAGTTATAATATCATATTTGTTCGTAATGATACATTTTGATAAAGTTTAAATAACGCTCTTAAATTTTTTCGAACTTGAACGTAAACATAAATTCGTTCAGGAAAGACTTTTATCCCCTGCTGCTACTTTACGTGTTGTAAATTCATGAATATGTATGTTTACAAAACTACCTATATAATAATGCTTAAAGTAATAGATAAGAGCATATATGTATGCATATATATATATTCTGTGTTATAATATCAATACATGTACCTACAAGTATGTGTATATCTTGTAAAATATCTTCTTTGTATTTAAAATAACTAACGTAGATATCATTTGAAATTCGGCAATTCCACTATTTGTAGGTAAAAATGCATTATTTGTGCAAGTGTTCGTAATCAAACTATGCAAATTTATAATCGATCTTTGTATATTTATCTATTAATAAGCGTTATTTTTTTAGTAAGAAGAATTATGTATTTCTGTAATGAGATTAGTGAAAAATTTGGTACACATATATATGTCGGAGATGAAGAGACACCGGAGCCTTCCCTTTGGAACTTCGAGAAAATCCGTAAAATTGTAATCTAAATTCTACCATAGCCATAATTAAACAATTGTCGTCATTCTATCCAATTGTATTTGTTTGAGATTTGTAATAATGAGCTTGGGCTCGAGGCGACAATCAGTCGCCGAACGTAGCCGCGGTCTCGGGATAAACGCTTCGTCTAACAAAGGTATGGAGTAATTCTATAGCTCTCCTTAAAAGAAATATTTGTGGCGGCACGCGACAGTAAACATTCCAACGGTTTCTACCCCGTGGCTCGCCACACGCAGATCCTATTCTTCGAGTATGATGGTTACTAGATGCTGACGCATCTCCTCAGTACATGTTCAGCTAGCCTGAGGGCCGTTATGAACATTAAGATTTAGTTACCTAAAATCCTTCGAACAGACAAACAGTCTTTGTCCCAACTACGGGAAGATAGGGGAGATCTATTTTTTGAACGAACGACGCTTCCCGCTAGCAACTTTCCCTCAAGGATGGTTAGCATCCTTTTCTAACCACCAACATGGAAATTGACCAATTAACAGCAACGTCAATTTCCCTTACTTTCCGAACGAAGACTATCCTCGACGAATCCGATGATCTTGTCACGTAAAATTGATACTTGGTTTGTAAGAGAAAAAAAAGGCTGAGTCGTAACCCAACTATTAATTTTCTTTTATCAAACTTTATTATAAATTTTAGCACTTATAAGAATAACACTGAACCGGAGAAAAGAGGTTGTACGAGAACAGCGACTAGAACAAGGACAAGAGCTGGGTGAAGTCTCGGTTTATATACGTTTTGGATTTAGGATGTTGAAGGACTAGGTGTAGGTTATGATGTGGAAAAGTGTCCGAAGGTCGGGGGTCGATGTCTTATCACTGATGTAGGTTGAGATGTGATTAATGTCACAATCTCGTGTCCTTAGACACACCCCATCATAGTTTTCCTCTGCAGTCATTCTCTTTTGAGATCGTATTAGCGAGTTACTTAGTGCCTTTACGGTCGGTGGATATTCCACGTTTTAACAAAGAGTTAGTTTTAGTTATACTTCCACCGTAGCCAAGCAAGTCGAGTGCGATGTAACGTCAATTCATATCAGAGATCAGACCACACACCCCGGACAGGATGGCACTCAGATGTCTGCACATCCTTGGCGCGTACACTCAATAGTCTTAAGTCCCCACCAGAGGTCTTGGAATTTTCATAGTTAAGGTCCTTCGGACTAAGCGAATATCTTCTGTCTTTGTGTATCACGTGTTAACATGGAAAGTTGGTTTTCCTCACACCTGGTATGTTCCGTTAGCAACTTTCTCACGAGGGCGGCTAAAACCCTTCTTGGTCCACTAACCGTCTTGTTATCCAATCGGAGACGGTGTCTACTGCCCTCGCTTCCTTAACCAAAATTGTCATCAACAAATCCGATAGTCCCGTGTCCTTAGACACACCCACCCCTAGCTTTCCTCGGACACAGTATCGTCAGTAAGACTTCACTTATTCTGTATCCTTAGAATAGTCAACATATCTTTACCGGTCTCTACTCTTATAACAGTCGCGTACTTAACGTATCAGTGTAACTAAGTCTTACATAACGTGGTTGGAGTGAATTGTGATTTATGTTAATTCAGTGTGTATTCCGTTGTGATTGCTGAATTCGTAATAAAGTTTAATTAAAACAAAATTAATAGGTGTGTTACGACTCGGCTATTTTATTTCATCAACCAATCCTTAAGTTTACGTAACAACGACTTGGACTTTGGAAGGAGGCGCATTCTATTATCCCGTTGACCGCGGATTCGTTATTGAACCTAGGATCGTTGTCATTAGCTTCTCGAGTGTCTGCTTACCACGGTTACTAGTCAAATTCTGTAATAATCGTATTTGCACCAGTCAATGTCTTCTCTATTGCATAACGACAATGTATAATCCAAATAAAGATTCGTTTCACGCCCCTAACCCTAATTCTAATGTAAATCCGACATATATATGTACAAGGCATATGTATAATATAGGGGATTGTTATCATTGTAACTCGTTTATTTCCATATCGAATCGATTGTACTATACATATAGTTCAAGTAGAATACTTGTTAACTTGTGACGCATGTGGTCAATTATATACATACAAATCATGAACTAAACTTTGTATCTATATAAAGAAATATATATAATTGTCGTTAGAGTATATATTACGTATATGTATGTAAATACGTCATAGTTTTAGTTGGGTTGGAACTAATATTTAAAGAAATATCACATATGTCAATATCAGTAAAAACATTTAATTTATTAGAGAACGTAGTAATATACGTATATTAACATTTAATTTTAAAAATGTGTTAGCATTTCATATATGTAGAACCGTTATAAAATAATTGCATTTTATAACTTATATGTTAAGCTATTTATTGCTTTTGCGAATTGGATAAATCGGATGATCCAGATCAGACAAATCAGGTGGATTCTTCTCGTAGTAACTAATTTCTCGCATACCTTCTGCAGCGATTTCCCATAATTCTGGATGTTTCTGTTTATAATTATTATACCATTTTTCTATGTAAGGCCACGAATTTAATTTGAAATCGATCGCTTCTAGACACATAGTTGAAGTAACTAAGGGGAAATCGGCGATGGTCAGCGTATCTGTTAAGTAAATGTAATAATTAAACTATTAATACTTTAATAATACGAGCGATATCAAGTGAAAAATATAGAATTATCTGTTTTTGTAAACTATATCGGCATTATTAAAGAATATTTAGGTTATTTTCACATTAAAAAAAATAAATCTTATAAGTGAACTAAAATTTTGTGTAACTTAATAATCTAATTAAGTTTCTATAACTGTTACAATACCTGTACGGTTTATAGAAAGTATTCATATTAAAATCACGATACTTACTGCCCGCAACGTATTCTGTATGTTCACGTTGTAAATATGTATTAAAAACATCTAGTGCCATTGTCATTTTCTTCAGATTCAGAGATGTTCTTTTACAATCAAAGAATATAGGAACCAACTATACAAAAATATTTTAATACAAAGTAAAAATTTGTTCAAACATGTTGCAAAATAATTGCATACAATAGATCATGAAACTATAATACTTGAGCATTTATCATAGGAAACTTTTATCACAATGACTAACTGTATATCCTATTTGTTCCATATGAACCATAGAAAAAAGATAAGTTTCAAATGGAAAGTAAATATGAAAAAATGCATCGAGTGAGGTAAGTAATGTAAACAATTTAAATGTTTTCATATGCATTAATATCTATATCTTGTGTATAATATAAATATGTATTTATGCGCTTGCAAATGAGTATGGAAAGTAGAATTCATTATTTCATTGGCAATAAACTAAATACCATATGTATCATTTAAAAGCATTGTAATAAAACTTGTTGAGAAAAATTAAGTTGGCATGATCGTTAGTTACAAAAGCCAACTTGGTACGACTTCTAACGACGCTCTTTTGTCTTAGAAGTCCACGTGTTAATAGACTAAGTGTATCATGCCTGTTAAGACGTGTTGTACGAGGCTGAGAAATATAGAAGGAAAAGTCGAATCTGTGTGAATCGATTAATTATCAACCCCAAACCTACATCAATTAACAAAAAATGGTTATTTAACTATTTACTTTATATAATTAAATCGTCATTATTAAAGTTGAAAAATGCAGTAGATGATATCACTAATTGTAAGTGCTAGATATGGGTAATCGATAATAATCAGTAATTAATGGTAATGGTAGTACAATCAGTCTTGTGAAGTATTTGGAGGTAGACATATGTGAAATTATTTGGCTTCGTTTAATTGGTCAATATCGATAATGCTTTAGTATCCAAAATTAATGTACAATTATGAAGATTGCAAACATTACTTGTAAGAAGATATGATTTATTTGTGCATTTTTCTCTTTTAAAGATCAGATGTAGTTCATGACGTACAATTAGGTTTATAATATTTTCGAAATTCTATTTTTTAAATGTTTAATTTTTTTAAAGCTCATTGATAACAGCATATTAGAATTTTTAACGTTATATGTGTACATTAAGTTGTGTTTATTATTTACTCACCACATAGTCACAAATATTACGGTAATACATAGCCAAATTAAAGCACAATCGATGATTAACTCTTGCACGACTCTCTGGATCCTTCGGGTATAGTTTTCCTACTGTGTCATATTTGTCGCCAAGATATTGTAGAATAGCATTACTAGCATACACGTGTATTAAAACAGAAAGAAATTTTCTTATTATTTTAATATTATCGAGTCCTCAGTCTTAATATAGTTTATGCGATATAATTATTAGATTATGGATTCAAAATTTTGTTTAATTATCGAATGTGTTCTTCCAATCCATTGCATTTAAGATAAAATATAATTTTTATTACTATGTTCGTATCGACATAATATTTATATATAATTTGTAAGATTGTAATTTAATTTAATTTAATTTATGAATTAATGCATTACTTTAATGTCGTTTTAATATTTAGTAATCAGTGGGTATAATATTATTTTCATAAAAAATTTCATAAAAACTACCCTTTTATAGTAAATCCATCAATGTTTTTCTCTTTACTAAAGTAGACGGAATAATTTATGTTTTAAGTAAATTTGTACCTTTCTCCCATTATAAGATCGTCGTCGACTAACACAGGTATTTCTTTTTGTGGATTTAACTATAAAAATGATTACATGTATGTAGTATAAAATAGATATATTATTAATGTTGAAAATAAGTATCAAATTTAAAAAGTTTTTTACATATAATAAAAATATTTATTAAGTAGCCTTAATTATATTAAATAGTAGTGTGTCATTAATAGAAGCATACTTGTGCATATTCGTTTGTCATGTGATCTCCTTTGCCAAAGTCCATTTCGATTAATTCATATTGAATATTTAAAGCTTTTAATGCTTGGCGACAGGCAAGAGATGGTGGTCCATCGGAAACGCTATACAGTTTCATTATTGACCTGAAACGAAAGATATTTGCTTTACAATAAATATATAGGCAAATGTTTTGTATAATAATTTATTTTTATGTTAATGATATAGTTATTCATACTTATGGTACTTCTTTCATACATATTTTAGTAGTTACATATAAATATATAGATAATTATTATTAAAAAAGTTGGTACAATATCACCAACTTCAATGATCTTGAAATATGTTATTAAGCTCAACGTTATAAATAACTTTTTTCTATACATACATGTATACATGTATGAATCGTCATTCAGTTATAGTTTCCTGGGAATTTGTTTTACAGTCAACGATTCTTGTAATTTTATACGTAATTTTATTATTATGTATTTATGTTTTGCCACTTCTGCATTTTCGGGAATAAATAATACTAAAATAATATAAAATTAGATCACAATATCAATAAATAACGCGGAATAACTAACATTTATTGAAACTCTTATTAAAGAGTGACTATATGGTACATATATTTTCCTAACATTTCTATAATTATATATATTTTTTATATTGGATGTTCCATATTGATGTATCATATCCATTATCTGCAATTCCTTTGATTATATTTATATGCAAAAATAAAAAATGTAAATAATAAGAAACACTGTAAGTTTCACAGAAATAATACTCACTGGAAGAAGACGTACAGTTTGCAGGATCTGAGAATATAAACTGGCGTAGTGTTCAGGATATATCTCGAATCATACTAACATTTCATGAAACAGGTTACTTGAATTACCTTTCACTTTAACTGTTGCTCAAGGTTTTAATATTGACCTTTAATAAAAAAATTATTCTACGTATAGTAAAGAGTTATCTCGTTGACCATGGATTCGTTTGAACCCAAGAACATTGTTAATAGCGTTCATTAATCTCATTATTCGTTAAACTTATTATTCGTAAAACATATTATTCGTTAACCTTATTATTCGTTAATCTTATTATTCGTTAATCTTATTCGTTAAACTTATTATTCGTTAAACTCAATATTCATTATACTTTGTAAAAGTCTTATATATACGCGTAAATATAATCTCTGTTTTGTAAAACGATGGCTAATTCAAACGAAGAATCGTTACGTTCCCTAAATTCTAATGATAACCCGACATATATATACGCAACGAGCGTAATCATATTGTCTACAATTGTTGTTGGAGTAAAAAGTACGTTATAGCCTGTTACCTCAGCGTTATAATTAATTTAATCACCTCTATTATCCTAAACGAAATAGGGGATCGATCAGTTTCGTGGCGTCGATTGTATATCGTAACGGGAATTTACGACTCCCTTTGACGCGCTCCTTTACATCGCGTCTCTCCGCGGACGGTCAACAAAACAGTATTTATGTATGTATAAAGTAGCATTAAATTTAATATATGTACATATGCTGATTTAAGCAGCGTCGAGCACGGATAGTACTTGGGTGGGTGACCGCCTGGGAATTCCGCGTAGTGTTGGCGAGGCGCGCTAGGTCCGCCGCGCCCCTCGGTG